>NW_027070028.1:280683-325972 GCF_002906115.3 Quercus suber
TTGAATGAATTATAAAGAGAATAATGTAGTGATAGATATAGGAATAAAAAATGTGGTTGATCATTGAAGTTAAATTGTGGCAGGTTCTAGATGCTCCATCACTTCAAGATGACTTTTACTTGAACCTAGTGGATTGGTCCTCGCAAAATGTCCTTGCAGTTGGATTGGGAACCTGTGTTTATCTATGGAGTGCATCAAACAGCAAAGTAAGTTTGGTATTACTTTGTTGGGAACAAATTGAAGTAGAGTTTGGTATGGGTTGTGTGTAACATTCTATTATGCCATTTTGTTCTCAGGTAACAAAGTTGTGTGATTTGGGACCTAATGATGGTGTGTGTTCTGTCCAATGGACCCGAGAGGGTTCATTCATTTCCATTGGTACAAATCTTGGTCAAGTTCAGGTAGCTAGTCCTCTAAACTTGCATATGATCCTTTAATTATCACATCTTCTTTGCAGGCTAGTATGTTCAATTAGTCTCTTATAGAGTTGAAATTAAGCTAGCATTTTGGTATACTGTTGTAGGTCTGGGATGGGACACAGTGCAAGAAAGTCCGAACCATGGGTGGGCATCAAACAAGAACAGGGGTTTTAGCATGGAATTCGCGCACATTGGCCTCTGGAAGCAGGGATCGCAACATACTTCAACATGATCTTCGGGTTCAAAATGACTTCGTTAGCAAGCTAATTGGCCACAAGTCTGAGGTGAAGCCATTGAAAATTTCCTAATTCCTCTTTTCATCAACTGAAAGCCCTTAGTCCCACCTACTTGGAGCTTCCTATACATATCTTTTATTGTCATTTAGCTTTATAGAGGATTTGAATTCTCCGAAAAAAAAAAAAGGAAGCTTTATAGAGGATCATATCCTCTGTTAAGTGTTATAATACAACATTATTGATATGCTATCTTTAACGGGGACCACAACTTAATGGGAGAAAACAGAGAAGTTATAGGGAAAATAGCAGTACTCTTAACCTTTCCTTAACTTCAATGCAACAGGTATGTGGGCTAAAATGGTCCCATGATGATAGGGAACTTGCATCTGGTGGCAATGATAATCAGGTATTCATCACTAACTTTTAGTTGTTTCTTATTCTTTGGAAGCTTTGTGTCTACTCAATAACTAATCTGATTTCTTGCTGGTGAGCCTAGCTATTGGTCTGGAACCAGCATTCTCAGCAACCAGCTTTGAGACTAACAGAGCACACAGCTGCTGTCAAGGCCATAGCTTGGTCACCCCACCAAAGTGGCCTTCTTGCATCTGGAGGTGGAACAGCTGATAGATGTATTCGCTTCTGGAACACCACAAACGGCCACCAACTGAACAGCGTTGACACGGGGAGCCAGGTAGTTCTTTTCAATTCTTTATGCATCATTCCAGTTGATTTTTGTAAGGGAAAAAAAATTCTACTAGCCTTTGTAAATGCCCATAGGCAACTTATGATTTCTAATAAGGGCCGGGAGGGGAAGTGGGTGCTATTGCCAATTCAGACAACATATGATCCTGTCATGTGGAAATTTGTTCTTGAATAAATTCATGTGCTGAAGGAATACTTATATAGAGTTTGCTGCTTAACATGCAGGTTTGCAATCTTGCATGGAGTAAAAATGTGAATGAAATAGTAAGCACTCATGGGTATTCCCAGAATCAAATTATGGTGTGGAAGTATCCATCAATGACAAAGGTATAGCTTTTTAGTCATAACATTTTCATTTTCATCATAATCTGTCAGCAAACCTTGGTTTAAAGTAAATAACCTTTGAAATTATAGACAAGACTTGTCTGCTTTTTTTATTATTATTGAAAATTTTGGATTGATATAGGTTGCAACTCTAACGGGACATAGTATGCGAGTGCTTTACCTTGCAATGTCACCCGATGGTCAGGTACTTCATCATTTCCTTTAAAGCATTTTTCATAGCATGTGTAGCTGATTGGCAGCACAGGAGTAACACCAAACATAGATGCAAATATATATTATAATGCATATAGAAATGTTTTAATTTGAACTCAATTGCCTCCTGCAGACTATAGTTACTGGTGCAGGTGATGAAACCCTCCGGTTTTGGAATGTCTTCCCATCCATGAAAACACCAGTAAGCATGACCATAGCAAACCATATTTGATATTTGATAATAATCAAACTGCACTTTGCTATATCTCTTTCTAATTCACTTCTCTTGTTTCCTATTGTGTGTTTTTAGACACCAGTGAGAGACACAGGTCTTTGGTCTCTTGGGCGAACCCAAATTCGATGATATTCTTTGCACACGTGAATATGTTTTGGTCTTCGGTCTCTTGGGTGAACCCAAATTCAATGATATTCTTTGCACACGTGAATATTCGAGAACTGAGGAACCGGGTTTTATCAGCCTGTACTGCTTCTGCATCTGCAAAAGCTGTTCTTTCCCAAACAGAGAAAGATATCGGATGGGTGTGTGAGTATGGAAAAAGGAACAGAAAATTGTAAAAGAGAGAGACAGAGAGAGAAAGGTGGTACCTTGAAGGCAGAGCGAGCAACATAGCCAAGGCGTTGAGCTTCTCTGTAGAAGAAATCTGGTGCTCCTGCACCATTCATCTCTATCTCTTTGACTGTGTGTGTGTTTTTTTTTCCCTAAAACCCCTTTTGAGGTTTAAGGGTTTTGCAGTTTTTGGCTTTTTTGCTTTCTGACTCTCTGTTTTTTTTCCTAGAACCCCTTTTGAGGTTTAAGGATTTTGCAGTTTTTGGCTTTTTTGCCAAAAAAAAAAATTGGAAGGAGTTTTCAATTGCGGGATTTGAACCCGGGTCTCCTGGGTGAAAGCCAGGTATCCTAACCGGGCTGGACTACAATGGATTAGTGGGTACTGTGACCTAACATTATCAACTAAGAGCTGATGAAAAGTGTTTGTTAAGTCCCATAAAAAAAAAAAAAAAAGTGTTTGTTAAGTCACTGAATTCAACCTTATTATAAACAGGATACTTAGGAGCATTCTCATCAAGAATGTTAAATGCTATAAATTTTAAATTTTAACATCAAATTTGTAAAAAGCACCAAAAAGTAAGTTACAACAAACATTCTAAACTTAAACTTAAAAAAAAAATAGCAACTGAGCTGCAGTGAGATTTCATCTTTGAAAGCTCACTGTAGCTCCAATCTTAAAAAATATATTATTATTTTAATGCTTGTGGTAGAAAGGGTGGTTTGTGTAGTTGTTTTTTATTATTTTTAATGAGTAGTTTATATTATTTTAAACGAAATGGTAAAAAAATAAAACTTTTGATGTTTGGTGTATTGTAAAATAAGTTGTTAAAATTAATAAAGTGATTTTTTGAGATGTTAAATGCTAAAATTTTAAAAGCGTTGATGGGAATGCTCTAACCGGTTTTTTTAAAATGTTTTAATGTTCTTTCGTACAAACTCAAGGAGAATATAAAAGACTACGGAATTAGAAGACTATGGAAATTGTGAAAGAGAATTTATTATTGCATTAGTTGCCTCTTTACAAAAGAATATAGCCAAAGTAGTAGTACGAAAGAAGACAAACAAAAACAAGATAAGAAAGGATTGCATAGTACATTATCAACATGAGAAATAAAATAAAATAATTACAATTGAACATGAGAAATAAGATAAAATAATTACAAAAACAAGGACTTAGGTGTCCCAGTCATGTACACGTGACTTTTACATTTTTGCTATGTAGAATAAACTGATGGCATGAGTTGTCCCTTTACTATTTACAAAGTTCCATAACGCTTCTCAAATATAAATTTTATCCCTCCATCTGATTGATAAGGTTGTAATATTATTCTTCTTCTGATAGTAGTGAAAAAACAAAGATTTGACTGTCATCAATTTGACATAGTACTTCGATGATTTAATTCAAATCCAAAATAAACCAATTATGTGGTTTTTGAGTAATGCTAAGAGACACAAAATGTTTCATAATTGTTTTCAAAACTACTAGTGTGTGATAAGTTGTGATTGGAACATTACTTTCACATAAGTCTACTATTAACACTAACTATTATTAGTAGCAAACACATCATGTTACCTCAATTGATGAAAAATTTTGTCTGCCTCTAGACATATTGCACATTTATAAGCACAAATATGAGCATTAGTGTTCGGATGATAATATTTTTTGACCATCTAACTCATTTTTTTGTGGTTTTTTTTTTTTAATGATTATGTATATGATGAATTGGCATGGGTTTAAGACAAATTTAGCACAATGGACATTAAATCTAAAATGACCCTGATTTCATCTATTAGCATGGATGTTTCGTTACAAGGACATCAATTGCTCTGCAGATTCAGGTTTGGTCAAAGGTACCCTTGTAATGCATATCGCTAGTTAAATACTCAGCATATAAACCCAACATATATCTCCTCCCCAACCCTTTTTGTTTAACCAATTAGTGAAACAGATACCCATATTCAGTATCGCCAGCTACACTTTGAGAAATGCTGCTGCACATTCTACATTACAAGTTAGAAACATAAAGTACAGTGAACACGAAAATTTGGTAAAGAAAGTAGTTCAAAATACACCATTTACACTAAATGTGAGAAGTTTAGTTTACAGGAAACATATTGGTTCACATCTTAATCATTGATCCTTGGGATCTCATTACTTCACCTAAATACGTAAGACTGATAAAGATGCAATTAGGCCGACCTCCTATGTTAAGAGCATGAGTTATGCAGCAAAGGAGCAGCCTTGAAAGTTCAGTTACTATGTACTGTAAACAGCTAGTCTTATCTTGTATACATAGGTATCTACGTCAAAAAACCAATTGCCTGAAAAAGTTTCCATCTATGTTACATACATTTAAAATGGAATATATTTTTGTCTCTTGAAACACAGTTAACTATTTAAGCATTGAGATGCACGTATATCTTTGCAGTTAAGAATAGGTCTTCCACAGCATGATGAGCAGGTGGCCAAAAGATCACTCCCCAATTAACCTGCTCCAAAAACCAGAACGATTTAATCAAAATTAAGATCATCAATTACACAATATGCTAATGGCAAGACAACGCTAACAAAGATAAATTTTAATTTAACTAGAAAGCTTTAATACCTTAGCTTTGTGTATAAGAAATCCAAGGCAAAATCATAGAGAACAAAGGGCAACATGAGCTAGGAGTATTCAATGTTGCCTTAGTTGAACAACAATGATCATGCATTTAACAATCAGGCCTCCAAAAAGAGAGTACAAAAATATTTCGTCCCTTCCAGCCCAGTAGCAGACACTGGCTATCTTCATCAATAACAAAATCCTTATGGTAGCATGATTTCACCCTGTCCTTTGCAGTGTTCATCATCTCCTGATTCAAAGGAAGCTGCCTAAATCCAGCCCTCACATTCCGAAGCTGCCACTGTTTGTATGTCTCCGGCCTCTCAACCCTCTCTGAGCCCTCACAAGCTATGACATTCATTGCCTGCGGCCCAAATGACTCACTCTCAAGAAGCATCCTCTCCAGATTTTCACAGGACAAGTAGGTGTCAAGCATTTCAAATAAAGTAGAGAAGTGGAAAAGAGCCTGTCGAAATCTTGAAGTAAAGAAGGGTACACCATGGGCTGCATTCACAACCCCCTGTATGAAAACATGTGGATTCATCTTCCTGATCAGTTTCAAGACAACATTTCTTGGACTCTCTACCACTACTGTCTCATCAAGTAGGTATTTGAGCGAATACATAGAATTCACAACAAGCACCTCATTATTGTCAAGTTTGAGATCTTCAATTTGAATGGTGTCCCACTTTTGTGCTATTCCATTGAACTCAAATGGAACATTGAAAGTCTTTGCATAGTTTGCCAAGCGGTGCCCTGTCTCCTCAACCCTCTGTGCTGGTCGGAAACCTGGTTCTGCAAAATCAATACCAGTAATCCGAAGCTTAGGAGGTCCACCAGGCCTTGCGGAGAGCTGTTGTATGAGGGAAGGCCATTGAAAACCATAAAGAATACCAAAATCAACAATGTGGAGTCTTGTTTCGTTCTCAACTAAGTTCATAATTGTCTTACTTGAGAAGAAATCGAAAACCTTAAGAAATGGAAATGCAGTATAAAACAGATGGTAAGCTTTCAGTACATCAGCAGCTGACGTTCGCCTAGTCATAATGACTTTGTAAATCTGAGTACCAGAGCCAGCAATGCGTGCCTGAAGACCATTGGCAAAATAGTGAGCCATTCTCTGCATCCCATCCCCTACAGGAGAAGCATGCTGTCTGATCTGCTTCAGTCGCTCAATGGCTGTCCTCTGATCATCTGCTGCAACAGCTTCTGCACAAAGTGTCAAAAGAGTTCTCAAATCCACCACACCCTTTTTACCTCCAGTCTTCCTCCGATTGGCTCTTACATTAATTGACCTTTTGGACCGATCATTTGGCTGTACGTTCTTGCTTTTCTCATTCAGCACAGCTTCACAAAGAACAGAATCATCTTCTTCAGAGTGTAGCAAAACCATATCAAACATTTCCGGACTCACAGTAGATTCAGTAGAAGTTGCTGACTGCTTGCTACTTCTCCCTTCTTCTAAGTTCACATCCTCAGAATGAAGGTTATTTTTTGCCCTCAAACCATCCAGGGAGTACAGATTCCCATCTTTCTCCTTAGCCTTACAAAAGGTATTCTTACTTTCCTCCTTCTGCTCTTTGACAAGAAATGCATTACTCTCCCAATCAATAACAAGACCGTCGCCGCTTGGAAGAAACTTACTCGCTTCCTCAAACCCTCTCTTAAATTGCAAAATAAACTCACTGTCATAAAGTGTTTCAGGAATATTACTAGTGCCTTCCAACAAGCTATAAGATGGCTCAGACGTGGACTGAGGAGCAATAATTGAGGATTTATGCTGAACCAAATCACAATTCCAGCCATGAATCACAAAGTTGTTATTGCTAGTACTACAACTTGAGTCACTGTGATTTAAAGCATAATATTCATCAGAGCTTTCATGGTTTTGATCCACATAATAAGGCTGAACATTATCAGGAGAAGGTGGATACTTCTCTCCAAGAAGCTCATATAATGATTTTTCAGCAGCCTCAAGTACTTCAGACCCCTGAAGCATGTAATCCTTCTCTTCCATATCTTCTTCCATAAGCATCTGGTTGATGTACTTGAGAACTGCATCACTAAAATCATAGTCCTCATGTAAATCTACTTCTGGCTTCACACTCAAAGTAGGGGTTAAGTCACTGGGGGTTGCATCAGGTGGCCAAAATGAAAAACTTGCACAGTTTTGCTCAACAAAATTACTCTCAGTATCAGTATAAATCTCATCACAGAATTCCAATACAGAAGTGGAACCGTAGAATTCGCTCAAGGTTTGATGATCCATGACTATCTACATAAAAAGAACTAATAACCACAACACAAAAAGGTTTACCCAGAAAGTATTTTTTCCAGAACTGATTCCCTCCACTAAATTCTCCCACAGAAGTCTATTTCAAAACCCAGAATACAAAACCCCCAGCAAAATGAAATGCTACATAGAAACATGTGCGACTAGATTAAGAAAAAAAAAAAGTTGAGATCTTTGGCAATAGATTGCATCAGAAGTGTAAGTTGAACATTGAATAAAGAAAATGAACACATTAAAACAGATGACAAAATTTACAACTATTGGAACACTAGTATTTGCTACAGTTTTGAGTACAGAATTACAATGGGACCTTAGTCCTAGGAAACATCAAATCAATCTTTTCTAGCTTAACTGTTTGAAATTAAAGCAGTTGGTAGTCAACGATGAAGTACCTGAGCTGAGCTTTCAGATTTTGTTCCAGTAAAAGTGAAACAGAAAGAGAGGCTAGCTAGACCAGGCTTTGAATTGTAAGTATGGAATCTTAAGAAAAGAAAAAGAAAAAAAAAAGGGTTCTCTTTTGACATTACTTATACGAAATTAGTATAAAATACAAAGTCTTTTATTTTTTATGGGATTAAAAAAGAAGAAGAATGAATAAGTAAGAAGATGCCAGCAATAGTGACCCCAAAAAAAAAAAAATTCAACCAGTAGGAGACAGAGGACAGGAAGAGTCATGTCAGAGTCGCACTATTTTAGTCAGAAAGCAGAAAACATCTCCTCTATGTATGTGTCAATTATACAACTTTTGATTTTAGTTAAAGCAATCAAAGTGTTCCACTTTGGATCTTCTAAAAAAAAAATTCTCTGTATATTCTTTATTCAACAAACCAATAGCTAGATGACACCTATGCCAAATTAAGAATTTTAGTCCCCGTGTCAACTACTTTTAGGATCTGACTAGAATTTGATACTCAAGCAGCGTTTGTTTTGTTTTGGTGTAGATGTGTAATACATTTTTCAAATTTTTTGGGTGTTTGGCCCAACTGAATATGTCAAATTACACAATGCGGTGTAAATTATTCTACAACTCTAAAGGGGCGTAGAACAATTTATGCCCAAATCACAACAACTCAATTGTTGTTGTCACCACTCATCCCTGACACAACTGAACATAATCGCCCATCGCCCCCAGACACCCCCCCCCCACCACACACACAACATAAAAAAAAAAAAAGTATCTCCTACACTAATCTCATGAGACTCATGTCTCATTAATATGTGAGTCCATAGAAGAGAATTATTGTATGCATCGGTTTTTTACGACCAATGTCTCACTAACATGTGAGTCCCATACGCATTATCCCCCCTCCACACACACACACAAACCAAACATGAAATAAGATTTTCTCTCTTTCTCTCTCTCATGCAATCGCCTAATCTACTTTTTTCTCTTGGTGACATCACCATAGAAAATCCAAAACTTCTAGACTTCTTCTAATTAAACTCCTCCACAAATGACACGTCTTCTTCAAAAGAACTCTATGATCTCAATGCATGCATTGGTACAAGGCAAGATGAAAGGACTTTGTGGTTTCACTTTCAACAAACATGCATTTTTTAAATTTCTTGGTTAAAGGTATAACATGAAGATGCATGACATAGACCTAGGATTAGAACAAGAAAGATGTTTTTGAGTTTTGGAAACAAAGGCTCTAAAGATGCTCAATGGTATGGCACCCTTCTCAGGTTAAAAAATTGTGTTTCACTTGTATTTATAAGTAGGTTAAGATTGTTAATAGTCTTGTAACTCAATGGTATTGTTTGGTCTCCTTTATAAGGAGAACTCTGGTTCAAATTTTGTTCTTTACTTATTGTAATTATTGAATTATTAAAAAAAAATAAGTAGGTTATAATAGCACAATACAACTTTCTCCTATTGGAATTAGACAAACAAAGTCTGACTCGTGTGAAGGACAAACAAATTTTCATGTTGAGATTTTCCAAGTTGCAGATCTTCAACTCAAAAAGCTTTTGTTTCTTCACATATGCTCAAGTGTTACAAACCCTAAGGAAAAATACAATGTCAACAGATATTACCAATCATAAATAGTAACAAAGTTATATCCATTTTCTTTGAGAAGAAACTTCATTTGCACCAATACTAGTCTTCGACACAACAAGATTTGAAGCTTGTTTGAGGCTAAATGTTCAAATAGCGTGTAAAACACTATGAAAGTTTAGACCCCCAATAAGCAAGATACCAATTCAAGTTTTATATCAAATAATGTATGTGCAGAAAATGATAACAATCTTATGCCAGAATTGATAAAGAATCTAAACCAATTAAAATCATATCCACAACAGAAATTAAATGGTAAAGATTAAAAAAAGAGAGATACAAATACAAGGACAACACAATGATGTGTTATCGAAGAGAAAACTAAAACCCTCAACATAAAACCTCTCCACCACCCTTCAAGCGGTCAATAATCCACTAGAAAATAAAGTTGGGATACATGAACAGCAATAGACCCTCCAACCTTAATCTACCCAAGTACCTAAACCTTCCAAACTTCTTGCTCCAACGAGGTTGCGCCGAACCTTTGTCTTTTCTAGCTTACCAGATTCCGCTATAACCCATAGCATTAATCAATAACCATTAGTCCATTCTTAACTGCTTTCCAAAGCACCAAATGACCTTCTCACAAATGTAGGTATGGTGAGAAAATGATTTGGGTAAGAACCTCTCAAGGATGTAACAATGGAGAGGATGAGAGTAGAGGAATTTGAAGAGTTTTTATGTGAAGATTGTGGATGAATCAATCTTATTTTTCTCTAGGGTTTCTCTCTTAAAATTCTCTCTGGAAGCTCTCTACATTTTATGGGTTTAAGGGATATTTATACTTGGGTGAGAAGGGATGCGAAGGGTCAGTTTTTCCCAAACAAAGTGGTCTGGCAGTTTGACCTCGCGACTTGGTTGAGTCGCAAGTTTAAGCCGCGAGATAACAGAACAGTTAGGCTAGACTTTTTGTCCTATAGTGCTCCAGTTGGCGTGACTGTTCATCTTCTAGCATGCTTCACTCGTGTGCTGCATTTAGCGGCTTGCCAGTCACGAGTTAGTCGGGAATCCATGCATCTTGCACAATCTTGAGCATTTCTTCACACTCTCTCACTCAGTACCCTTACATAATTCCTACCTAAATACAGGATTACTAATTGCTAAATTACAAGCAAATTTAGCACAAAATAAAGCCAATATACTAGTTGATTAAATTCAACTTTACAGAGGCCAACATTGGTCTTAAACACCATACAAAATAAATTAAGCAAAAATAAACAACATTTCAGGTGTAATGTATATTGTAAAATTTTGGGTAATTGATCTTTCTTTGCTGGAGTTTCTATGTTGTATAATGAATGAATTATTTACCAAAATTTTATCTAAGAAGAATAATTTTCAGTTGAAATGCATCATGGTAAAGCATAAGCCATTTAAAAAATTTTAAATGACATGGCACTATAAAAAATAAAATAAAACCTAAACCGTAATTTTTTCTATTCTACTTAAATATATTCAAACTGGGTCGTCCATCCTTAATTACTTTCATGGCCTCTAAAATGGTAGGTGATATTTTGTGTATAATATAATATTGAGATTGGTATCACGCATGTGAGATTCACCTTTATATGAGAATCTTATATGCAACTAGTATACAAATAATAAAATTCTAAATGAATTATGGAGTGAGCATGATTCAATTAAGACAAATTATGATCATCTTTACAGAATCTAAAACCTTTTTATTTTTATTTATACTGTCATCCCATCACCAATTAAAGTTTATTTCTTTTCTTTTTATTATTATTATTATTTTTTGGGACCAAGGCCTATTTCATATATGAATTTTTTTTTTATCCAATTATTTCATATATGTGATCAACAGTCTTATTGTTAATTCCCTTTTAAAAAAAAGTCCACTTCTAACTCAACAACCATATAAAAGTTCTTAAACGAGTACAAGTACAAAGCCCACCACAGCATACCCATTGTCCATTGGTATCAAAAACATTATTCAAAACGAGCATGATTCTTTTGATTCCTTTTCTTTACAGATTGGTTAATTATAAAAAGATTAATCAATCTCCTAAAAGTAAGCAATAAAATGATTAAAAGTTTGAAGAAGGGAGACATGAACAGAGACAGGAAGATGGGTATCAAATGATAGCACATCTTCCGTCAAAAAAAAAAAAAAAATGATAGCACATCAGTACGAGGACACTTGATTTTTTTTTTTTGGGTGGACGTTTTTTCTTTTCTTTTTTACCTAAGAATATGAGGACAATTATTTAATTTCTTGGATGTAGAATCAAGTATGTCTAGAAGAAAAAAAGTATGTCCCTGTCACAGTGCTCGCATGTGACACAACGTGGCTTCACACATTTGTGGGAGAGACCCTAGCATAAATTAAAGTACATCCTACTTGCATTTGTATTTTCTAATTCTCGAATCCAAAAGCTTTTGCTAATTTTTATTAATAGTACTTACTCTCTTAATTCTCAAATATTATTAAATACCACTTTATGTAGGAAGAAAAAGAACAATTAATTTTCCATTAACTAAGCAATAAATAAAGGAACTGTGTCTAGTGCTCTAAGTGTAATCCACTTGACGAAATATAGACATGACACGTGCTTGATGATTCTTTCACTTATCATGTTAGAATGAGAATTTTACGATGTGATTATCAAAATTTATAAAGTGAATCTAATGCTTTTTTCTTTGTACGATGTTTATTGGGATCATGTCTAGAACATAGTTCAAACTTAATATATCAAAAATACTTCTTGGATGTAGAATCAAGTATGTCTAGAAGAAAAAGTATCTCCTTGTCATAGTGCTCACATGTGACACAACGTGGCTTCACACGTATGTGGGAGAGACCCTAGCATAAATTAAAGTACATCCTACTTGCATTTGTATTTTCTAATTCTCAAATCCAAAAGCTTTTGCTAATTTTTATTAATACTACTTACTCTCTTAATTCTCGAATATTTTTAAATACCACTTTATGTAGAAAAAATAATAAAAATAAAAAAACTATTGATTTTTCCATTAACTACGCAAAAAATAAAGGACTTGTGTCTAGTGCTCTGAGTGTAATCCACTCGACGGGATATAGGCATGACACGTGCTTGACTAATTCTTTCAATTATCATGTTAGAATGAGAATTTTACAAGGTGATTATCAACATTTATACAGTGAATCTAATGCTTTTTGCTCTGTACGATGTTTATTGGGACCATGTTTAGAACATAGTTCAAACTTGATATATCAAAAACACTTCTAATGGTCCCTATCTTTAGGTTTTTTATTTTTTATTTTAATAATAAGCTTATAAAAAAACAATGATAAGATAAAATAAAACCTTGCCAAAAAAAAATTACCAGTAGAATTGAAAATTCGTTCAATTCTACCACTAGTTTTAATCATTTTCAAATACTTCAATAGTATATGGTACCCTTTTTTAAGTATTCGCAAAAACATTTGTATAAAGTTAAGTTTATATTTCCACGAAGCTTTATGTTATTGCTCTGTTCATAATTTATCGTTGATTAATTCAAATCCAAACTCTCTAACACCATTTTTTTTTTTTTTTGGCTGAATAATACTTTTCATTGTTTATGCACATCTTAATCATTGTCCCTTGGGGTCTAATTGCACCACCTAAATACGTGCGACTGATAGAGCTGCAATCACCCTCCTATGTTAGAGTTTAAGAAACAAAGGAGCAGCCTTGAAAGTTCAGTTACTCTATGTATTGTAAACAGCTAGTCCTGTCTTGTAAGTACATCAAAAGCCAATTGTCCCATCTTTATTGACACATTACTTTTACAATGGAATAACTAAGCACGATATGCACATATATCTTTGCAGTTAAGAATAGGTCTTCCATAGCAATGTGATGACCAGGTGGCCAAAAGATCACTCCCCAATTAATTAACCTGCTCCAAAAAACAATGGTATATAATCAATATTAAGATCATCTATTATACAAAACACTAATGACAAAACAACACTAACAAAGATAAATTGTATGTCTCCGGCCTCTCAATCCTCTCCATGCCCTCACAAGTAGTGACATTCGTTGCTTGCGGCCAATATGACTCATTCTCAAGATGCATCCTCTTCAGCTCACGGGACATGTCGATCTCAAGCATTTCAAACAAAGTAGAGAAGTAGAAAAGAGCCTGTCGAAATCTTGAAGTAAAGAAGGGTACACCATGGGTTGCATTCACAACCCCCTGTATGAAAACATGTGGATTCATCTACCTGATCAGATTCAAGACAGCATTTCTTGGACTCTACCACTACATTCTACTCAAGTAGGTGTTTGAGCTTAAACATACAATTCACGACAAGTACCTCATTATTGTCAATTTTGAGATCTTCAATTTGAATAGTGTCCCACTTTTTTGCTTTTGCATTGAACTCAAATTTGAACATTGAAAGTCTTGAATAGTTTGACAAACAAAAGTTATGCACGAAAAAAACTAAAAACTAGACTATGCATGGAGATAAAAAGCAAAAAGTAAATATGTTTTTGCTTAGCAGTTGCATATAACATTTCTCTCATATCTAGACGAGTCTCACCCTTATGAGATTCACCTTCATAGATGAATGTTATATGCAACTGTTATACAAATAATAAATTCTAAATGAAATATAGAACAAGCATAGTTCATTTAAGACAGATTAAGACCATTATTCAGAATCTAAAACCTTTTTATTTTATTTTATTTTGGATTTATACTACCATCCCAAGTGCCATGGCCCATGGCATTAATTTTAAGTCTTTTTCATACATGAAATTTTTTTTATGGAAATATTTCATATATATGATCAACAGTCTTATTGTTATTAAATAAAAAATAAAAAATTGTTCCACTTCTAACTCAACCACCATATGAGAGACACAACACAACATGCCCATTGATATCAGAAAAATTAATCAAAACAAGCATAACACTTTCGATTCCTTCTCAGATTGGTTAATTATAAAAAGATAAATCAATCTCCTAAAAGTAAACAATAAAAGGTTCGAAGAGTCTACCAATAGACCCAAAAGAAAAAGAAAAACGAAGAAATAGGAACTATGACAGAGAAAAAGGAAGAGTAGGGAGACAACAACAGGAGAAAGTATCTGATTCCACATCAGTACGAGGATACCCATATTCTTTTTAGTGAATATATATAAGAGGGCAATTATTTCGATTCTCGAATGTTTTATGTCCTTTCTTACAGTGCTTGCATGTGACACAACATGATTCACAATTGCAAATGCTTTTTGCTAACGTTTAATATTTTCTCTTGTAAACTCTTTTTTTGGCCCTTTTTCATTAAACGAGGCATCCAAGATTTTTAATTACCCCTTTATGTAGAAAAGAAATATATGTATAGATTTTTAAATGCCCAATTGATTCTTCCGTTAACCAGGCAATAAAACAAAGGACTTGTGTTTGGTACTTTACATCTAATCTATTGGAGATTCTCCAAAAAAAATTTTATATAAAAAAAGTCTAATTTATTGGATGGAAATCACAGGATACAAACACGACATGTGCTATATTGATTCTTCCAATTTATCACGCGAGGTATGAGAATTTTGCGGTGTGATTATCAACTTCCATACAGTGAGTTTAATGCTTTTTGCTTTGTATGATATTTATTGGGACCATGTCTAGGCTTAAGTTCAACTTGATGTATCAAAAGTAAAAAAAAACTTCACAAGAGAGAGAGAGAGAGAGAGAGAGAGAGAGATGAAATTTCTTTATTGAACAAAACAATACATTTGTGCATCCCAAACAATTAAAAAAACAAGAGTATGACCTATATTGACATATGAATTATGAAGAATGCAAGAGCTGTATGTATAAAAAAAAAAAAAAAAAAAAATCTGAACGACTGGTTCATTGCAAAAATATAATGATTCAGTATTTATAATCTTCATTTTGATTAATTATGGCTTGCCAAATCCTTTGGTCTCACCACAACCCATAATAGATGAAGGCGGTTCCCCCACCTTGTCTATTCCTTCTTCAAACACCACTCCCATGCCCAAGTAGAAATGAGCCTCGATATGGCAATGGAAAAGCCAAGCACTTGGGTTATCAGCCTTGAACCTAATAGCAGTCCAACCATAAGGATGAAGAGGCACTGTATTCACCAAGTTGTATTTTTAGGGGTCTTTCTATATGTCAAACTTGCCTTCTCCATAGTCCAGTACCCAAAAATGGTGCCCAGGGAGATGCCATGGATGTGTCTCACTATTGTTAGGAGTCACTGTGCATTTTGTAGTACAATATCAACCAAGGTATTGAAGTCTAGTTGGTAAATTGCATTGCTACTAGTAGCTAGCATTTGGGTTCTTGGTCACGTTGTAAATGTCATAGTTTACAAAGTCATACCCATTAGGTGGTGGGGTCTGACTGAACACATAATGTAACTTCTTCTTTAGTGCAACTAGTCGTTAACCCGTATAATACACGTTATATGTATTGTGTATGATGTATGATTTAATCTTGGTTTATTTTAGTAAAAAAAACAAAAATTAAATTTGTAAAAAACACTATATAGCTAAAACATATATTAACAACTATATGTTTTAAACATTTATTAATCAATCAATCTATATATTACTAAAAGCTGAAGCGTAGCATTTAATGTTGCTACGCTCCCGTTGAGCCACATCATCCGCTATGTCATTTCCAAATTTTTTTCCTAAATTTCTCTTATAATTTTAAAATACTTTTACTAAATTTTTTCCTAATTTCAAAATATTATATATATATATATAAATATTTCCAGCCATACCTCCACAATAAAGCCCAATATTTATAGCTTCAATTATGCCCACCATAAAGCCCAAAACGTGAATATTACATTGCCGTCCACCATAAAGCCCAAACCCAATCCTTTATTATTCTTTTAACGCCAACCCTTTCTTCTTCTTCAGACCTTTAGCTTGACTAACGCCAACCTCTCTCCCTTCCAAATACAGTTTCAAAACTTCAGACCTTCGGCTTTCTAACGCCAACCTCTCTCTTCCCTCCTTCATCTCTTCCTCTCCTTATTTAAGTGAATCACTCATTCGTGCCTCATCAATATTTCCCCTCCTTTTGCTCGTCCTGTCTTTCACGGTTTCAAAACTTCAGAATTGCGGCTTTCTCTTCCCTCCTTCATCTCTTCCTCTCCTCATTTAATTGAATCAAAAAACAATACATTGAAGAAGAGCTCAGAAATACTGACAGACAGAATGTGGATGATTCACTTCAGGTATTTACATAAAAAATTTCACCTTTGCATTTTCTTAGTCACACAGGTCTGGACCATTTGTTCATGTTTCGTTTGGGAGTGTTTCTTCTAAATGATTAGCTTAGATTGATGGGTTTGGAGCCCTATAATGGGTTTTGCTAATTTCAATTATTGGCTGCATTGATCTCTTTTTTGTATTTCAGTAATTCAATCAACACTCTGTTTCCTATCCGTATCCTTTTGCGAGAGGCAAATTGGTCCGACCACAGGCCTAAGTTCAAGGCCACCATGAGGAGTTGTAAGCTGCCTCCTCTGTACGAGCTGTCAATATCTACATCAGCTACGAGGTCTGTATATCAAGTTGAGGTATACTTAAATTTTATTTTCAATGTATATTTAAAATTTTTAGGGTTAATTCTTCTGTCGTTAGCTGCCTCCTTTGTATATCAAGTTGAGTTTATGGTCTGCAATTTTTTGAATTTTTAGTTGTTGCCATTGTCTATAAAGAAAAGCTCAAAAATTAGGGTAAGGAAAATTACCCCAATCTGTGATTATTTTTATTAGGCTTATATCAAGCTGAGGTTATACAACTTCAGGGAGATTGGAAGAAGAATGTTTCCACCTTCCTTGTGCAAGCTGTGAGGAAAGAACATATCAAGATTCATTGTTTTTGAATAGCTGCAGCTTTTAGCCATAATACGTGTGACTTTGTTATAACATCTATCTTCAGTGTCAATTTGGTAGTTCTGCTACTTGCTGAGTTGTGTGGGAGGGTCATTATGGATTGTACCAAAGCCTTTATCCATACCTTAATAGTTGTGCTCTATGAGTTGATTTTTGTCTTTTTTTTTTTTTTTTTGTCTTTTTGTGCTTATATGAATAGCAGTTTTTTTAATGGTAAATAGTTATGTTTGTCTGTTAGTGTCTTTTTTTAAAAGTAAAAATTGAGTTTGTTTGAAACTTTGAAATGAACGGGGAGTTGAGATATAATAAAGTTAGTAAATTGTAGTGTTGTGTTGTGTACACAGTGCAACAATGAATTTTTTTTTTCTTCTATGCATTTATTTCTTTGTTTGACGGTTTATTAAGAATTTATTTGGAAACAATTTATTTAGTTGAAATTGAAAATTTTTTTATTGGGGGCATGAGACTTGTCTGTTGAGTGGAGTGAGGGGTGGATGGGCACATAGGGCCGGATAAGATATTTGAATTAGGGAAAGTAAATGCACATGGAATATGTGCTAGTGCAACCAATAAACAATAATTTAATTAACTAATAATTAATTAAGGAAAGCAACTAATAAACAATAATTAATAATTTAATTAATCAATATATTATAAAAGACAAACAAATTAAATTATGTTAGGATAAACAACAATTAATAATTTTATAATTAATGAAACAACAATATACCAAATTATTAGATTGTTTAATTTATACTTCTTAAGGAACACCTTGTAAAAAATTCCTGGAGTTGCCACTGGCTCTACCCTTTCTTTCACCAAAACATCTTCTTCCTCAGAACAGAGACAAAAAAAAGGAGATTGAGAGAGAATCGTCAAAGTGTATCCCACAATTTTCCACATCAACACAATATTAAAAAAAAAAAACATAAAAAAAAACATTTCTAAAACCCCCGATGCTTTGCCTTCTCTTTCACGATGCTCTACCCTTTCTTTCACCAAAACATCTTCTTCCTTAGAACAGAGACAGAAAAAAGGAGACTGAGAGAGAATCGTTGGAGTGTCAGACTATCATCCACTAGCAAGCCAGTCGCTCATTTATTTCTTTTTATTAAATATATATACTCTCCTTTCTCAAACCAAAGACTCTTTCGTGGTATAATTCTGAAACCAAAACACCTTTGTCGACGCCATCAACTTTGAAAATCTCTCTACCCTTCTCCTTCCCCCAAAACCCAAATCTCTACCCTTTTCCTTCCCTCAAAACCGAACTCTGAAATTTTTTCTAAAAACTGAAACTAAAACCTGTAATATGCGACCACTCCTATTTATTCTCAAAAACCATCTCTTTCCCCCCAAATCTTCACCCAAAACTCCTGTAGCATGTGATCCCTCCTTTCTCTTCTTAGAAACCATCTGGTCTAAAATTGCTCAAGTGGCAGATATAGTACCAGTCCGATTTGTGTGAGCCCTGAAGCAAGATTTGGAAGAAGAGGATCAGGTTTATTTGGGTGACTCGGACTGAGACTCAGGTAAGAATCTCTGTTTAATTGTTTATACCCGTGTCTATGCATCTCCTGGATATGATTTTTAGAACAGTTTATTATTTTTCAATGTGTAAGTAATGTAATTGTCAAAACGTATCCTTATGATTACATATACAAAAATAGATGATTTTGACTATACTCTTGATTACAGTCAGTTATTGTTGAAATTCTAACTTGACTATGTTTTGGAGGTATTATGGTATTCTATTATTGTTGAAATTCTAGGAAGTTCTTTGATCACATTATATGTAGGGAATGGTTGCAACAATAATGCATGATGTGTGTTTGATAAAATGTCTCAAAAAAATTGTATTGTGCCATTAATGAGGAAAATTGACGTTTTATATAAGTGCTAAGAGTAATCTAGTAAAAGCAACACTTTTCTTATGTTGTGTATCAGCACTGGATAGACACTTTTTTATATTACAAAGACAAGAGACAGGATACAGAGGCTGTATGGTTGTTTTAAGGGGAATCTTATAGTGGGTTGTATTTGAAATTGTGATTTACGAATGGGTTTATTTGATTTTGATTGGCCCTTTTTCTATTTGCTCCTGAGAACATGTTGGAAAACCAACATCAAAAGAGAAAGAATTAGAATAGTTGATATCTTTAATTCTTTTTTGTTCATGGTTATAAAACTTATTGCTATATTTCAACTTTTTTTTTTTTTTCAGGAAAAAAAATCTTAATGCTTTTTTTTTTTTTTTTTTTTTTTTGGTTTTGTGGGGTTGCTAGGAACACAACCCAGCTGGTGAGAGAATCAGTGGTTGTATTTACTTTAACTGTGAAACTTATATAATTATCTGTGTTATAGTGTTGGTGTTTGTATTGATCCCCTCTTTTTGTTGTGTTTTATTTGTGTGTGTGATTTAGATTGGTAGTAGATTGAGTTTGAGAAGAAACTGTTGATGCCCATTTTTGCAAATTTGTACCCAAAGGCTTATGAGGAAGAAATCCCAATGAAGAGTAAGGCCCAAAGGCCCACCAAGAAGACCAAAGAACAAGAAGGGTCCACATAAAGAAGTGCAAATGAAAGCAATCTACGACAAAATGCAAGTTTGCTGCAGAATACAAGTTGCCGTAGAATACAAGTCTGCCGCAGAATACAAGTCTACTGCAGAATACAGTTCTCTGGTAGGATGGTTTCAGCAGATGAAGATAAATTGGGCCCAAGACTCTTTTGATCCAGTCAACATTATTTGGCCCACAAAAGCCCAAATCCTTTTATATAAAAAAGATAAGCATGAAAACTGATATGAAGAAGAACGATGAAAAAAAACAAGGAGCAGCAGGAAATGTCAGCAGCAGGAAACGCGTGAAGGAAAGAAAAGCCCCAACTAAAGAAAATGACAAACCCAACAGGAAACGTGTGAAAGACTTGTAGTAGGACAAAACAGAGTTGATCTGCTACGACAGGAACAACGTGGGAACGAAAGAAGACAAAAACAGAAGGGCCGGGCACCACCAACCTGTACCCAGCCAATACAAGGAAGGTGGCCCACGGTCAAAGAGATTCAGAGGGTGTGGTTTGGTGGTGGGGGAAAGGGGGTCTATATTTGGTTTCCTGCCATGACTTCTTTTGGGAACATATTCTGCTGGGATGATATCTTACCCAAAAAAAAGTAATAAATGGTTGAGACCACTGGTGCATGCCATAGAGCTAGGTAGTAAGGTAGAGGTATACGGCAAGAACAAACAAAAGAGAATTTTGTCGTGTAGCAAACATGTTCTGAGCAGATGGCAGTGGTCGGGGCAACCAATGGGTGAGTGGATAATTTTGAAAGGATGCCCACAACAAACCAAAAACAGTTGGTGAAGCCCTAGGGGTAAAAGGGAGAAATCCCATTGAATTAACTCACTATAAAAGGGAGGTAACCACGGTAGAAATGAGGGGGACCGAGGGAGAGGAAAAAACAGGGGAAGAAGAAAACACCCAGAGGGGAGAGAAAGAAGAAAGACAGAAAGAAAGAAAGAAAAGAAAGAAAGAAAAANGAATAATTGAGTGGCAAAAAGATCACAGTCCTCTTCAAATTCAAATAAGGGTAAGTATGTTATGGAAATATTCTTAGATAAGCACATATTTCTATGATTACACTATACAGCAGATACATTACAAGGCATTTGTTTTTAAACTATTGATCACTGTGTGTGATAGATCTCTTTATTGAATTGGCTTTTACATGTAATTTCTTCCTTCTAATTTGATATACAATTTAAGGAATTTATGTGCAAATTTTGGATTGGATATTAGCTTTAGGATGTTGATTATAATGACAAAATTTTGTATAACCTTATACACATTCTTATGTAGTGACCATATGGCACTTCTTAAAGCTTTTGAAGGATAGAAGGATGCAAACCGTAATGAAAAGAGTCTTGTCACCTTGCAAATGGCAAAGGATATGAGAATGCAATTAGTAGATTTATTTAACATTAGCTTTGTAAACAAATTGATGAGTGCTAATGTAAGTTCTTTAAGATTTTCAAATTTTAAAGCATTTGATTTGCTAAAATCTCATAGTTACTAAAAACTTTCCCGTGCATCGCACGGATTAGCAACTAGTTGATATAACATTCATACCAATCAAAGTATAATCAACTTTATAAAACCATTCAAAGTATAATTGACTTTAGTTGCTCTTCAAAAAAAAATAATAATAATAATTGACTTTAGTTGTATTATTAAAAAGAATTCAAAATATGGACAGTTGTGGCCAAATAACATTGTGACATGCAAGCTTTCAAGTTCCAATATCTTACTTTTATGCTTATGAAATAGGTTGTAGAAATTCAACTTCCTCTATATTTTTTTATTTTTTTATTTTTTGGTCATTTTGGTGCATGCATTGCAGTGGATGGAGGATGCAGGAGTTTAACCTTCTAGTGGAATGAACCATGATATTATTTTCTTTACTCAGAGAGGTGGTGCTGCTGAATTAGTATATATGCATATTCTTATTTATTATAATAAAATCATATATGTATGTATGAATGTATGTACGTCAAGAGAGTCGATCTTGTACCGTATCGGTTGGTATAGCTGGAATATTTCACACCGGCGCCTGAGACGGTACAAAAGTGTGTTTGTTTCGTACCAGTTTGAATACCGGACTATACCAGGTCGTTCCGGCCATACTGGGAAAAAAATCGGATTCTGGCCGGGAACTTCATACCGGACCGGAACATCAAACAAAAAATAAAAAGACCTAACATTAATAATCTCTCTCCTTTCTAAATAACTTACTAACTTGCTCTTGCTTGGGTCACTGTCGTCATTAACACTGCCGTTGTCGCCACCACATTGCCTGTAGCAATCCATTTGGCCGATCTTCTCTTCAGCTTCTACTACTTCTTCTTCTTCTTCTTTATCTACTTAGAGCATTCGCATCAGTGTGTTTAAAGTCATGTAAAATCATGTAAACCTCAATTTTTACACATTTTTGCTCAAAAATGCACTCATTCAGCTCTTCTAAAATTGTATAAAAATGTGTATTTCTTTACACGAGCTACAGTAACCGTGTAAATATACACGGTTATTGTAACTCGTGTAAAGAATAATTTATTCATTTCCATTCGCTCGTTTTTTTCTCTTTCTTCTTCGGCTCAACAAACTCAGTATCTCATCTTCCTCTTTTTCCTAAGATGCACACAACCAGACAAATCAACACACAAACACATCTAGACAAATCAACACACAAAACAGAGATACACTTGCTTTAAAAAAAAAAAAAAAAAAACACAGAGATACACAAACATGGAGATCGGAGATCGACGATGCGGATCGGAGCTGTGGCAGATGGGTTTTGTGATTTGGTGGTGGATCGGTGATGCGGCTGTGGAGATCGGTGATGCGGAGCTTTGGTGGTGGAGATTTGGTGGTGGATCGGTGGCGTTTGGTGGTCGGAGCTGTGGCGGATGGATTTTGTGATTTGGTGGTGGATCGGTGATGCGGCTGTGGAGATCGGTGATGCGGAGCTTCGGTGGTGGAGATTTGGTGGTGGATCGGTGGCGTTTGGTGGTCGGAGCTGTGGCGGATGGGTTTATGGTAGATCGGTGATGCGGGGTTGTGGAGATCGTTGATGCGGAGCTTCGGTGGTGGAGGGTGGTGGATCGGTGGCGTTTGGTGGTCGGAGCTGTGGCGGATGGGTTGGAAGAGAAGACCAGAGAGTGGGTGTAGAGAGAAAGAGAGTGAGAGCGTGAAAGAAACCAGAAAATGAAAGAGAGAGAGAGGGCGCGGGTATTTAAGGGAGGTAGGTAAAAAGAAATAATAAAAAAATAGAGTGTACTGAATATTTTATTGAAATAACTTGTAAAATAAATAAATTGATGTGGGTGTTTTGTAAAAGTGAATGTGTAAAATAGAAAAAGTAAGTTTTTAGTGTAAAAATAAATGTGTAAAATAAATACACTGATGCGAATGCTCTTAGACCATACATTTCTTCTTATGCCTTTTATGTTTCTTTTTATTTTAATCTTAACTTTTTGTTTTTTTGTGTGCTTGACAAGTAGTGATAAGTCACTGACAACGCCGTGAACATCATTCAAAATTCAAACTCTACCTTTTTTTTCTTTTGTTTTTTAATATAATATTATCACTATTTCATACTTATTCGTTTCCTAGTTATAGTGGAAGAGTTTACTTTAATTGGTCCAAAATATATATATATATATATTCTTGGGTGAGTCATGGGAGGAATGAGGAATCATTGGGAGGAATCCTAAAAGAGGTTGGTTGAGTAGTTAGGATGATTTGTTGACGAGGAGAGAGAATGTGAGAGCTTTTGTATTTAGTTCGAACGGGAAGAGAGAGAGAGAGTGATGTGAGCGGGAGGGACTTTTTGAGACCTTGCACGTGGCCCTTCTTGATTTATTTAATCTTTTATTTCCTTCTTCTTTCTCCACAAATTCCACAATAAGCACGATGATAGTAATTTCCGAGCCCTATATGTCTGAAGCAGCTTGGTTTCTTCTCCAACCTTTAACCATCATATACACATATTTAGGCATCGCGCACTAAACACCGAAGATCACCACTCTTCTTGCACATACAATACCAATCAACCATGATCATCCCTAGAGACGAAGCCAGAACTTGAAGTTAGGGAGGCAGTTTTATTGTTAGTTGTATGCGCGGTGGTTCTAGCTTCTAGCTCAGTTACTTAACAGTTAATGAGTTTTTTTGTGTGTTTTTTTATGTGTACATCCAGGTATGGACAAAATTATTTTGTTTAAAATTTTTTTAAGAGTCAAGTTGTTTGTTTTAAATAAAATTGGTTGATTGAGTTTAATTGTTTTTAGCTTTACTATTAGTAATTTTTGTTGTTGAATAATTTTTTTGGGCTTGTTTATTTTGCTTTAGATTTTAGATCTGGCCTTTAAAAGGAGGAAAATGCTAGAATTACAAACTTTTTTTTACAAATTATTAATGTAGTGAGTGGTTATTAGTAAGTAAAAATGCGATATAAATGATAAGCCCAGATGCAAACTAATAAAAATTTACTACTACAACAGTTTGTAAAAATGTTATAGAAAATTTTGTGGCTAGAGTATTACTCCTAAAAGAATCAACGATAATATTAAGGGGGACAAAATGTGATTTTATGGAACAAAATTGCTAAAATTAGTGACTATGTATATATTAATTAAAAAAAAATTTAGGGCCCAAGTCTCCCTCCGTCCCTGATCATCCCTCATCTTTTGAGATTTAAGTTCAGGATTTCGTATGAGTCAGGTTTCTTGCACAAAGAACATTCGAATATTGAATGTTTTACCTATATAGAAGATAATTTTCTTAACTTCAATTGTGTGATTTGGTATATATATGGTTACAATCATGTTTTAGGTCTTAAGGAAAATAATAATGATTGGGCCCATAACACAACGTGATAGAAGAAAATCTTTCATGAAGTAGGAAAAGTATATATGAAGGTTTGGGATAGAAATCCTTCCATTTACACTCTTAAGAACATAGATTTGGAGTAAAACTTAAGCAAAGATGCCATAAGACTGTCGTATCGATAATATGTATGTTCAGCAATATTTGTTGATATTATTGCTATTCTCACTTTTCCCCATCCGCCAGACCATAACATCTCTAGTATAGTGATGACCCAAATTAACTCTCCCTATGACTGGCCCTTGATAACACCCAATTTCCTCATGCTATCTGCACCAAGATAAAGAACACAAACAACCAATCAAACGTACATTAGAAAGTAAATAATGCTAAACAAAAATTTCTACATAAGCACGCTATGATGAATAATTACAAAGGCATCAGCCCCTAATAATTCAAGTTGAACACACGCTTTACATTACAAACTTTCCTCAAACCTAAGTATGTTGCCTTTCATTTTAGGGGGGGTGCAAAATTAGACTTTAGAACTTAGAAAATACCAAAATTATTGTGAGGAGTGGCATTTTCTACCAGTATCAATAGTGACTGGCACTAACAAAAATAAAAATGGTATTAATAGAGACTAGTGAGCCCTTGTGAAAGTAAGGTTGGTAAAAAAAGAGCAATGTTTTATTACACACACTTTGTTCCATTGTGATATGTTGTTTTTAGTACCTGAATCAAATTTTTATTTTTATTATTCACATGACGTTTAGTATCCTTTCATTTGTGTTAAATTGTTATATTTCTTTATTGTTTTCAGTTAAGAGTAGACAATATTTTAATTAGAGGGCTCATATGGACCAAGATATTCTTGATCCTGAGAAGAAGCGCCAATGGTGGTTGTCCGGGGACATGGGTTCCTTCCACAATGGACAATGTTGAAGAGGTTGCTAGCACAATAGACAAAGAGGTTCTTGAGCTGCTGCATAGCGGATGAACACTGATATTAGAAGACAAATCTTTTGTATAATAATGAGTGGGGAGGACTACATTGATGCATTTAAGATACTTTTTTCGTAGGAATTTTTTTTATAATTATTTTAGGGTAAAAATATTTGGAGCCAAATCGCACACTTAGTGTCTGTTTGGCAAATATTATTTTTGCCAACTTATTTTACTATTCAGCTTATTTTTGCTACTATTCATGGGTCTCACTGCACTTTTTGATACTATTCATGAGTTCCACTATACTATTTCAGCTAACTTTTACTTTTATCTATAATACTTTCAGTAAAAAGTTTTTAGTTTCAACAAAATAAGTAGATCCCAAACAAACCCTTAATCTTTTTTTTTTTCTTTTCTCTTGCTCCATTTGCAACCAAACACAGTTTTAGTGAAAGAGAAAGTGATGAAAGAGAGGGAGTGCACTGGCTTTTTGGAGACCTTCGAAACACTTTCAAACCATGTCCAATTACTATATTGCCCTTAATCCCCATCCTAGCCGTTTCATCCCTCTTCGCCCAAAATGAAGAACCTAATGGGAAGTTGCCCAACCATGCTAGGACAGCACCTACTATAGCACATGCTGGAGAAGAAAATAAGGAGAACCAAGCTATAGATAAGGATGAAGAAGAAAGATAAGGGAAATTATAAAAGGAATTAAGACAGACAAAGAGAGGGTCTTAGAAAAAATCTGAGTAGTGAAACAAAAAAGAGCGAAACACATAGTGAATAATGTAACAAAAAAGATCATGTTAATAAAGTTCAAAGCATATTTTTGCAAAGTATAGAATAGTTTGTTTCTTGTTCAAATCTCCCATTGCAAAATATATTAACCCCATAATAAAAATTAATTTTGATTATAAGCGGGCCACTACTAAGCTAAGGCCAGAGTCCGTCTTCCACATTATGAGCCTAATTTATATTTGTAATTACTATTACGGTATTGTATAATTTAGGAAATGTTTAGAAATAATTTTACTTAAAATAATTAGATTTTTTTTGGAGTCTTTAAATATGCATGTAACATGTAAAATAAAAATTCAGTTCAAAAATTCATCAATAAAATTTCAAAAGCTTAAACGATATCTAACCTCCATCATGCTTTCCGTTCTTCGTCAACATGGAACTGAAAATTTGAAATCAATATTATATTTGACTATTTGTATGTGAAAAAGTTTTTTTTTAAATGTTAAAATTTAATGCAAGTGACATGTTTAGGGGCTATTTGGCACTGCTGATTAAACAACAGTTTTTAGTATTTAAATAATAATAACATTTTTTATACGTATTTCTGTAACACTCTTTATTATCAGACTAAGATACCAATCATTTTTTGGTGGACGTGGAAATTGAACTCCAAATCTCTTATACAACCATCAAAAATTTTACCAATTAAGATAACTGGAACCCACTATTTCTGTTACACTCAAACATATATTTTCTCAATACTAAATACTGGTTACACTCAAACATATATTTTCTCAATACTAAATACTGAATAAGAATACTTAAGTACGTGTCCTTGTGATACTACCCATGGACTTACCAAGAAAAGCCCAAGTGGCCATTGACCCGTGGGATGGGGTGTAGGGGCGACGATGGCCCAGAAGGTGAATCCCACGAGACAACAACGCGAGGCGCGCATGTAAACAGAATCTATTTGATAAATCCTATCCCACCTATTATCCACTTCACACACACACACACACACACACAAACACACACTCTCTCTCTCTCTTTGCTCCTCTTCGGCAAATGAGCAATGGGAACCAATACCAACACCATAACCTTGAACCTTAACCTCAAACTCAAACTCAGTCCAACTCGACCCAAATCCAAAATCCTCTGCAAGAACAACTCCGCCTTCGAAGAAAACAAGCAAGTGAGCGTGGACTATGACAAGGGCAAGCACGAAGTATACACGCGCCTCACCGGCCTCAGGAAAGCCGATATTCAAAGACGCTACCGCCTCCGAGTCGAGGCCGACCGCTTCCAAAGGGACTGGACTTTGTCGGAAGTGGTCCATGAAATCCTCAGGCTCCGCCCTCACGACGACATTGAGGGCGTGTTGAATCGCTGGATTGGCCGCTTTGCCAGAAAGAATTTTCCGCTTCTTATCAGGGTATTTGAAAATTCAAGTTTTTGCTTAACTTTTTATTGCTAATTAGCTTAGTTGGATACCAAAATTGAATTAAATTTGATGAATTTGAGGTGGGTTTTATTTGAAATGGATTTCTATGCTCATGCTGTGCCAACTTAAATTTAGTGACTTTATTATGAATGAATCTGCTACAGTTATTTATTTTGCCCAATTTAATTAATTTTGTATTGCTGATTTGCTTAGTTGAATAGATAATTGAATTAGATATGGAGAATTTGAGGCAGGTTTTTTTGTGATGAAATGGATTTCTATGCTCATGATGTGCCAACTAATGTGAAATATGATTGAAACGCCAACTGATGATATATAGGTGATTGAAATAGTGTCATTTTGATTATGGGAGGAGCTAAGGCAAAGCTCTACCGTGCCCATGCTCAGTGTCATATATTTTGTTTAGAGTCGTTCCACACCTGAAAAAAGGAGAAGGGTTTTGGTAGGTTGATGGCCAGCGTAAAATTTAGTAACTTTATTATGATTGAATCTATTGTAAATACAAGTTTTGGGACTAAACGACATTGAGGGCGTGTTGAATCGCTGGATTGGCCGCTTTGCCAGAAAGAATTTTCCGCTTCTTATCAGGGTATTTGAAAATTCAAGTTTTTGCTTAACTTTTTATTGCTAATTAGCTTAGTTGGATACCAAAATTGAATTAAATTTGATGAATTTGAG
This sequence comes from Quercus suber, assembly GCF_002906115.3. Lineage (NCBI taxonomy): Eukaryota > Viridiplantae > Streptophyta > Magnoliopsida > Fagales > Fagaceae > Quercus > Quercus suber. Next base: position 309,201 of record NW_027070028.1, read on the forward strand.
GTGGGTTTTATTTGAAATGGATTTCTATGCTCATGCTGTGCCAACTTAAATTTAGTGACTTTATTATGAATGAATCTGCTACAGTTATTTATTTTGCCCAATTTAATTAATTTTGTATTGCTGATTTGCTTAGTTGAATAGATAATTGAATTAGATATGGAGAATTTGAGGCAGGTTTTTTTGTGATGAAATGGATTTCTATGCTCATGATGTGCCAACTAATGTGAAATATGATTGAAACGCCAACTGATGATATATAGGTGATTGAAATAGTGTCATTTTGATTATGGGAGGAGCTAAGGCAAAGCTCTACCGTGCCCATGCTCAGTGTCATATATTTTGTTTAGAGTCGTTCCACACCTGAAAAAAGGAGAAGGGTTTTGGTAGGTTGATGGCCAGCGTAAAATTTAGTAACTTTATTATGATTGAATCTATTGTAAATACAAGTTTTGGGACTACAGGCTTGGTGTCCCATAAAACATGGGGCCGACCTAATTAGTTTGTTGAGGATCCATAGCTGACCCTAAAGTTTTGGGACTAAAGGCTTGGTGTTTTTGTAGGCAATGTAGTCAAAAAAAGTATTGTACTTGTGGTAAGATGAAAAACTTGGCCTCTACCTCAAAATGGCACTTCCTCTTCCCATATTTCAGAAAGAGGATGAGGGTTCAAGACCTATTGGGTGCATATGTAACTTACTAATTAAAAAAAATAAAATAAAAATTGATGTGAATATCAATAAATTTCTTCATGGAGCCTACATAAGATACTGAAAAGTATTGTTTTTTGCTTGTTATAGGAGATAACACAGAGGGGTTCTATTGAACGTAGCATTCAAGTTTTTCAGTGGATGAAAAATCAAAAGAACTATTGTCCTCGGAACGATATTTATAATATGATGATCAGATTACATGCTAGGCATAATCGGACAGATCAAGCACGTGGTTTGTTTTTTGAGATGCAAGAGTGGAGGTATGCCTTCTATTTATGTATCTTATGTATTTTCTCAGATTATCCTATTACAGTAGGAAACAGATTGGTCAGAAAAGAAACTCCTCTTGGTAAATGGTAATTAGGCAGTGTTAATTATGAATTGTCACTAGTCATTCTCAATTACACAATGCTTCTCTTATTTCCAATAGATTTAAGGCGAAGTTTGCTTCTTGGGCCAAATAACTGGTTTGCTTGATGACTCATGATTGAATTGGATCACATTGACAGGAAAGAAAATCAAATATCTAATGCATGCTACGTATAATGTCTAAACTCAATGAAGAAATTGAGAACCAGATAGTATACTTTTGAGCTTATGCTTATGCATTTAGTATTAGATTGTAGCAATCTGGTCCAAGTGTCTTACAATTACTAACTTGTCTAATAATGAGACCATATTATTTCATGATTCTCTATGTTAGTTCTGCTTATGTTGTCAATTTGATACTTTGTAGGTTAAGAGTGGTATAAGCATACCATTCTTGACAGCTGTGGTGACATATTATTTCCTTTCTTGCTAGGTGCAAGCCTGATGCTGAGACTTACAATGCTCTTATCAATGCACATGGTCGAGCAGGTCAATCGCGTTGGGCCATGAATATTATGGAAGACATGCTACGTGCTTCTGTGTGTACTTGTATTCTTCTTGCCTAGTCAATCTTATTGGGTTTAACTTGATGTGAGCAACATTCTTTTCCTTTGATGCTCAAATGGCATTTGGCGAGAGAAAATGCTTGCAACATCACATGTTATTAAGAAATGAATCTTTTTGGATTTTTTACAAAAAATGTATTTATGATTGGCATGGTCTATTTTTTGCATGTCATGGATTTTATTGCCTTCTTATATTTTGCTTATCAAGCAAGAGAGGGTTATGTGAAACTTAATGGTGGTTCTCAAGGATTCTCATTTATCGAGATTAAGTTCATAATATAGTTTCAGAGTTGCATATGGCACAACCTAGAATATGGTTTACTTTGTTTTAAATGTCTACAGAAGTGTTTTGGGTGTTTCCCATGAATTATGCCTCCCAAAATCTAATGGTTGCATATTCCTAAAATTTTCAAATAGCGCTCTAAATGGCTTTCTTCTTTTCTTTTCTCTCTTAAATGCACAATATATGTTAAGTATGAATCAAGTGTCTTTGTATGTGATCTAGTGGAAAATTAAGCAGTCAAAACTTTTTTATGTCAATTAAATATTTCATATCAATTAAATCTTGAACTGGTCTTATAATTTAGCATTCATGAGCAATATAATTGCTCTGCTTTCATGTTTGCTAATATTTTTTCTTGCACTTCAATATAGCAACTTAGCTTTTAAATTACATTCATGGTGAATGTTGGTAATCTTATTATATGGGTGCAGATCCCTCCCAGTCGGTCAACATATAACAATCTGATCAATGCTTGTGGATCTAGTGGAAATTGGAGAGAAGCTTTGAAAGTTTGCAAGAAAATGACAGATAATGGAGTTGGGCCTGATCTTGTTACTCACAATATCGTTTTGTCTGCATACAAAAATGGGGCTCAGTATTCAAAAGCTTTGTCCTATTTTGAGCTAATGAAGGGGACAAACATTCGTCCTGACACAACCACCCATAATATTGTGATACATTGCCTAGTAAAGCTTGGCCAATATGCGAAAGCCATTGATATGTTTAATTCTATGAGGGAGAAGAGAGCAGGATGTCACCCTGACATTGTAACATTCACTAGCATCATTCATTTGTATTCTGTATGTGGCCAAATTGAAAATTGTAAGGCTGTGTTCAATACAATGCTTGCAGAAGGCCTAAAACCTAACATTGTTTCTTACAATGCACTAATAGGTGCATATGCTTCACATGGGATGAGTAAAGAGGCATTGTCTGTTTTCAATGAGATCAAGCAAAGTGGTTTCTGCCCAGATGTTGTATCTTATACATCTTTACTTAATGCTTATGGAAGATCACAACAACCTAAAAAGGCCTGGGAAGTATTTGAAATGATGAAGAGAAACAACCGGAAGCCAAACCTCGTCAGCTACAATGCATTGATTGATGCCTATGGATCTAATGGTTTGTTGGCTGAAGCTGTTGAAGTCTTGCGTGAGATGGAGCAAGATGGGATCCAGCCAAATATTGTCTCAATATGCACACTCTTGGCTGCCTGTGGACGATGTGGTCAAAAGGTGAAGATTGATGCTGTGCTTTCAGCAGCTGAGCAGCGAGGCATTCAGTTGAACACGGTTGCATATAACTCCGCTATTGGAAGCTATATGAATGTAGGGGAATACGAGAAAGCTATATCCTTATATAGATCTATGAGGAAAAAGAAAGTTACACCAGATTGTGTTACTTACACTGTGTTGATAAGTAGTTGTTGTAAGATGTCAAAATATACTGAGGCACTTGGTTTCCTTGATGAAATGATGAAATTAAAAATTCCTTTGTCCAAAGAGGTCTACTCATCTGTGATTTGTGCCTACAGCAAACAGGCAAGTGTGTTCACAAAGTTGCCTCTTACTACTTAATAGATTATCCATGATTGATTTTCTTTTATTTTGGTTCTCTTCATTTTTGTTCTTGCAATAATTCAGGGTCAACTCAAAGAAGCAGAATCTATGTTCAACTCGATGAAGATGGCTGATTGTTATCCTGATGTGGTTACATATACTGCAATGCTACATGCATATAATGCTGCTGGTGAGATTGTATGTTATTCCATTGACATGATTGGATGCTGATTGGAAAGATATATTTTGAAACTGAAATTTGTAGGATTTTTTATCAGAGAATTGGGAAAAAGCTTGTGTGCTATTTGAAGAAATGGAAGCAAGTAATATCCTACCTGATACTATTGCTTGTTCAGCGTTGATGAGAGCTTTTAATAAAGGAGGCCAACCATCCAAGGTTCTTATTTTGGCAGAAATTATGAGGGAAAAAGAAATCCCTTTTGGGGATTCTATTTTCTTTGAAATGGTATCAGCTTGTAGCATGTAAGTTCCCCATCTGTTTTCTCTCTGTATAAAGAATAGAATGCTAAATATGAGCATTAATTTATCTTTCCCTATTCTTTTATCTTTCTTATAGGTTTCATTTTTTAGTTTTACGGCTTGTCAGCATTATTGCGTTTGCACATGCGTTTAGCATTATGTTCTTGCTAAATCTGTTTTGATGGCAGTTTACTGACTTGACAATATATCTTCTTTTGTCATTATTTTATCACTGCATATGAAACTAAAACTGAATTTTGGTTTAAGATTACGGGATTGGAGGACAGCAGTGGACCTGATTAAGCTTATGGAGCCCTCGTTCACTGTACTTTCAGCTGGACTTTTGAATCAGCTTCTGCATTTTCTCGGAAAAAGTGGGAAGACTGAGACTATGATGAAGGTTCTTTAAAATTGCTCAAGTTTTCATATGATAAGTAAATGTTGACAAGCACAAAACTTTGCCTTCATGCATCCATTTCTCTCTCTAAATCTTCTGAGCATCTTAAGCAATATGCAATCTTAAGTTTATTGGTTTTTTATCTAAGAAAGCTAATCTGTTTGCAAATTTTGATAGTTAATGTATCCATATATATAGTCTTGTACTAAAATCTTATTTTCCACTCATGCAGTTGTTTTACAAGATAGTGGCCACTGGTACTGATATCAATTTTAATACTTATTCTATTTTGTTGAAGAATCTTTTGTCTGCTGGAAATTGGAGGAAATATATTGAGGTAACCTTAGGTCAACTTCTGCTTCTTGTTAACTTTATGCAGCAATGGTATAAATCCAGCCTTATAGCATTTCTGGCGTGGTGGCCAAGTTTTTAAATGTCATTGAGTGACACTGAGGCTGCTCTTGAATGTTCCCAAGCACTGGGCCAGTGGTTAACAAATAATTAATGCATGTGATGCAACCCAATCAGTTAATATTTCTTTCTGAATATGAATTGAATGAATGAAATGGTGTTATGCATCTCAACTGTGGTGTTAAGATTATAGGAACGTAACAATTAATTAAGCTTTTAGGCATTCAATATGAGCCTGTGTTGTTGGTACTTGTTCCAGCATTGTTTGTTTCACTTTAGTGGAAAGTACCATGTCTCTTGGTTTAAGTAATTACCTTTCTTTTTCATGCACATTATCAAATTTCAACATTCTGTTCTGTGGTTGAACATTTTATCCTTCTCTTTGATTGTTTTCTTAAGGGCAGTTATGGCCAAATAACATTGTGACATACTGACATGCGAGCTTCATTTTCCAATATCTTTCTTTAATGCTTATGAGATAGACCCTAGAAATTCAATTTCCTTTTCTTTTCTTTTCTTTTTTTTTTTTTTTTTTTTTTTTTTTTTTTTAGAGATAGACCCTAGAAATTCAATTTCCTTTTTTTTTTTTTTTTTTTTTTTTTTTTTTTTTTTTTTTGTCATTTTGATGCAGGTATTGCAGTGGATGGAGGATGCAGGAATTCAACCATCGAATGAAATGTACCATGATATTCTTTTCTTTGCTCAAAGAGGTGGTGCTGAATATGCTGTTGTCATTCGAGAAAGAGTTGGTATGTAGGCTCTTATTTATCATGATGGGATCATGCATCCGGGTGAATGTATATCTTAGTATGTATGTTCTTTCAATCCAATAATATAGATACGATTTTCAACTTAGTTGCCTTTTTTTTTCTTTCCTTAGATTGGACCAGATAGAGAGAATCATTATGAAGTCTTGGTGTACGGTCCTGGTGGCTAGTGCTTACCTAAGAAACAATATAAACTGATGAACTTGAAAGTAATTTGAATGATATACATGGGAAATGTGACCTGTGGGATCTGTCAATAAACTATAAGATCTACGTCCACTTGTAGTTATGACATAACTGCTCTTTCTTTCAGTTGTTAGGACTTAAATTATGACACTTCTATTATTCTTTTACCAATCAAAAAATAAATTACAACCATTCTATCAATTTATTACATTCTTAATTTCTGCTACATCCTCCATTTTTTTGCTCTTGCAACTACCCGAGAATCCACTAACTTTATTTGGGTTATGAATTTGTGCAGATTCCTTGAAAAGAAAAGTTGGGGATCAAATATCTGTGAGCAAATAGTGATCCTTCTCATCTGACCTTACCATGGAGGCATGGACAAATGGAGCAAAAGCATATAAAGCCCGATACGCAAGAGTCACCGTCAACTTGATGGAGGATGGCTACATTTAAGTTGTCTCTCTGTGGAGGGGGTGACCAGGGATCACCTGAGCAGTAGGTTGTTTGCTCTGGGGCAGTTATGAGCCAGATTTTGGCGTTGAGCAGGTTATGCAAGATCAAGCTGTGTGCAGTATATTTAAAGAGAGTTCCGGCAGCTACTGGATATCAACCTTGCTATTGACATCTTGAATAAGAAAGTCAACCTTCTTAGAAGGCTTTTGTATGTGGCTGCAGAGATAGAAAATTTAAAGCAAAGGGTCTCTTTTGCAAATCAATACATCCAAGGAAGTGATTTGTGTCTTGTCACTATTTTATGTGTAGAGAGGACCGCTGGGGTATCAGCTGAGGCCGGTATTCATGATATGGAGAAAATTTCTTTGTTGTATCCATTCTCTTTCTTCAATGTAATTTATTCATTGTTAATCGGAAAATTTTAATTCTATTTTATTCAAAATATGAAGCAGGTTTGATTATGAGAATGTTTATCAGAATCTTATGTTTTCCATGGCTACACTTCATGCATATTAGTAGTTCTATTGTATTATATTATCATGTGGGCTACACTTATCCTAACTACTTCAATTAACTAGGTGAAAAAAATTGAATTAATTTTTATAGGTCATGTTAGTAGTGTTTGCTTCCAGAGTAGTTGTTAATAAATTATTTTTAGATAAGTTTTAACTCCATTTTTATAAAAAATATAAAAAATTGTCAAAATATTAATTACTTTTTTTCTTTTTCTATAACAACTTTCTTAAAATGGCTAACTAAAAAAAAAAACATCCAAGGCATTTTTAATTTTTCTCCTTTTTTTTTAATTCAATAATTGGAGAGGGGGGATTTTAAATCTTGAATATCTCTATTATAAATGGCAAAATATTGCCAACTAGTTGAACTACAAACTACATTCCTCAAATTTGCAAGTAATTTTATGTGTGAGACATTAATTATTACATTGTGAGAGAATCATTGGATCATTTCACATGAAGAAGCTGAGCAAAATTTATTAGTTTTAATAATATAACAACAGTGGTAGTGAAAATGGAAGATGGGTCCCATTAAATTTGGTATGATTACCACTTTAATAGAAGAGATAATTACAACTTCACAAATTCACCTAGAAAGAAAGAAAGAGGAAAAACATGCGACTCTGCTCTGACGAATGGGTGTCCTGTCTTTTTTGACACCTTCCACGTGGTAACCTTAAGAAACACTTTCAAACCATGTCCAATTACACTTTTACCCTCATCCCCCATCCTAGCCGTTACACTCGTTTTAATCCCCAAACCCCTCAGGGTCATTTCCGTAAAATTACCCCCCAACGCACCCACACTCTTCTTCTCTCTTCTTTCCCTGTAGTTCTCCCTCCTTCTTCACTCAAAATCTCTCTCTCTCTCTCTCTCTCAAACAAATCATAACCACTCTGTGAGACACACACGATCTTTTTTTTTCTCTCTCTCTCTCTCTATCCTAGGGTTAGGGTTTTTTTCCGGTGGCTATGGCTTCGTCGTCGTCGGATCCTGGGTTGAAATCGGAAGCCGGCGGTGGCGGTGGCGGTGGTGGAAGCAGCGGAGAGGCGGCGATGGTTGCGAAAGATGAGCTGTTTGTGTACAGAGGAGGATTGAAGAAAGCGAAGAAAGAGAGAGGATGTACGGCGAAGGAACGCATCAGCAAAATGCCTCCCTGTGCCGCCGGTAAACGCAGCTCCATCTACCGCGGTGTCACCAGGTACTCTCTCTCTCTTTCTCTCTCTCTCATCGCAAATTTTCTTTCTTTCTTCGTGTTCATGTTGATGTTGATGTTAATTTTCTAAATTTTCAAATTAAAGGCATAGATGGACTGGTCGATATGAAGCTCATCTTTGGGACAAAAGCACTTGGAATCAAAATCAGAATAAGAAAGGAAAACAAGGTCTCTCTCTCTCTCTCTCTCTCTCTCTCTTGGCTTTGTATTTAGGGAAAATCTTGTTACACACTCGCAATTGCACACTCTGATTTCACAATTTTAACTGAAATCGGGTTTTCAAAACATGATTTCAAAAAGGGAGTGTGCAATAGCGAGCGCGTGATAATCACTACTCTATTTATTTGATTATTGGTTTTTTTTCTTTTTTGTGTTGCTGACTTGTTTTTTGATTTTCTGTTATTGTGCATGAAAATGAAATGATTGGTACCTAAATATCAAAATTCCAGTATACTTGGGTGAGTTTATTACTGCCTTTAATTGAAATTTTCCTTTCTTAATCATAGACTTGGTAATAAATGTGTTAATCTATGTGATAATATTAAATTAATGTAATGGTTAAATTATGTTTTGTGTGATATAGGGGCATATGATGAGGAAGAGGCTGCTGCCAGAGCTTATGATCTTGCTGCCTTAAAATACTGGGGCCCCGGCACTCTCATTAATTTTCCTGTCAGTATTTTCATCGCTACTAACTTCTTTTGGGTCACTGATTCTGATATTCATGTACCCATCAGCTTAATTCTGTTATTTTTAATGAGTTGATATATATACTTTTCATCTCTAATATTTGGTTTAAATTCGATTTTCATCGTTCAAATATAGAGCTGTCATTTTCTCCTTAAGGTACTTAACACCAAATTAGAAATACAATCCTAGCAGTATGCCCTTAAAACATGGAGCTAACCTGTGCTTTACTTGTGACAAGTATCTTACCTCTTGTGTGATTAGCACATCATTAACTTTATCAACTTTGATGATGTCACAAGTTCCAACATCATCAATTGGGAACGAATTGAAGAAAATGACCTTTCTACCACATATGCAATTTTTTTAATCATAACCAAAAGGAAAGACACAATTGGTAACTTTCAAATTGGGTACTAAATTGCAACTTTATTGAATTTGAAATATGAAATTGAAAATTTTCAAGGATGAAGTGTATTTTATCCATAAATTTATTATTTAAAGGAAAGCCCCCCCCCCCCCCAAATATTCCTTTTGGGTTATATGAATTTTTTCCATATTTGATCGTCCGTTTCTGTCTGTATGACTTGGACATGTGTGATGCAGGTTACTGATTATACAAGAGATCTTGAGGAGATGCAGAATGTCTCAAGAGAAGAATACCTTGCATCTCTGCGGAGGTGCGTGTATGTACTTTCTGAATACATTTTGTTAACTCACCCTGCACTGTTGCTTATATTTGATTCCATCCACAGAAAGAGCAGTGGTTTTTCAAGAGGAATTTCTAAATATCGTGGGCTTTCCAGGTATATTTTTATTTGAATGGCAATTACATGTATGTGAGATATGTAACATTTTCTATTGATAAATCCAGAGGATCAGTTAGTACATGATAATGTTTTTCCCAAGGAATGGTCATTTGGAAAACGTAAGGAACATAATGTAAAACCAGTCTTTTACACTTCCATATTCCATAGGGAGTTCTAGGAACCTTGCTCTCTCTCTCTCTCTCTCTCTCTCTCTAACTGATTTTCAGTGCATGGAGAATCCACTTGAGATCATTTACTACCAAGCTTGACAACATGATAATATATGCTATACACTTCCAGTTGAATATACTTCACCATAATTTGATAAGAAAAGAAAAAAGGAATTTCCTTATTATCATCATTGAATTTTTTTTTTTTTTTTTAATCTTACCAGTAGGGTATTTTCTAGAAAAATGCAAATAGAATTACAATTAATGGTCTGTATGCTACTCAGTGCTGAATGATTAAATCACTAATTTGTTTGTGTAGTTCTGTTCTGTTCCATTTGGCAGATGATTGAAGTATTATTGGATCTGTACTGATACTATGGTTTTGCTTTCTGTTCTATGCTTGGTGCTATCACAAGCAGTCGTTGGGAGCCATTTGGTCGCATGGGTGCATCTGAGTACTTCAACAGTACACATTATGGTAAGTTCTGGTGGAATTTATGTTCAAGAACCATTTATTTGAGACTTATAAAAATTCACATAATCCCTCAGTAACCCATCTTTTGCCTACAACTTGTTAAATATGAGCTTCTCATGCTTCCTCCTGAAGCACTACCAACTATTTAACTGTTCTATCATCTATAAAGGTACAGGCGATGATCCAGCAGCAGAAAGTGAATATTTGGGCAATTTCTGCAGTGAAAGAAAGATTGATTTGACAAGTTACATCAAGTGGTGGGGGCCAACAAAACTCGTCAATCAGATGCTGCATTAAAATCATCAGAAGAAACAAAGCATGCTGGAGATATTGGTGTGGAACTAAAAACATTGGAGTTGGCAGTACAGCCTACTGAACCATACCAGATGCCATGTTTGGGCATGTCCAATGAAATGAGAAAGCATAAAGGTTCTACTGTCTCTGCTTTGAGCATCTTGTCACGGTCAGCTGCCTACAAGAGCATGGAAGAGAAAGCATCAAAAAAGCCAGAAAACAGCATTGATAATGATGAAAATGAAGACAAAAATACTATCAACAAGGTGGACTATGGCAAGGCAGTTGAGAAATCCACAAGTCTTGACGTTGCGAGTGAGAGACTTGGAGTTGCACTAGGAATGAGTGGGGGAATGTCTCTTCAGAGAAATGCATACCCGCTGACTCCTTTCTTATCTGCACCACTATTGACCAACTACAATACTGTTGATCCCTTAGCAGATCCCATTCTCTGGACGTCTCTTGTTCCTGTTCTTCCGAGTGGACTTTCTCGTACAGCTGAGGTTGGTATATTTCCCATCAGAGCTTTGTTTTCTTAGGAAGGACTGAAGAAAATGAATGTTTTGTCCTCACCCCAAAAAAAAAAAAAAAAAAAGACAATGCTATAAGCTTTGAAACATTCTTGTTAAAATCATTATCTATAATTTCTGACAAGTGAGATTGATGCTAAAAAGTAAAAGTTGACAGGAGATGAGTTTGTGCGTCTCCTTTATAAGCCATGTGATGCCACCGCCTTGTGCATTTAAAGCATTATCTAACAATAATGCGATGGCAGGGACAATAACTGATTCATCACTTATTTGAAAACAATTGTAATATTTCCCCTCCAGCCCCAGGTGATTCTTTATGGTAAGATGGCATGTAAGGGAGATCTCTCCCCTAATTCATTTCCTGTACTCATTTACCCCATATAAAACTTACAGATTGCAATGCAGGTTACAAAGACTGAGACCAGTTCAACTTATACGTTCTTCCATGCGGATGAATGATATCACATTCCCTTTTTATCTACAATTGGTTGAAAGGTGAAAAACTGCTTCTATCAGGAAGGGTTTGGCGCTGCGTTATGTGTAACAAACATCGCTGGAAGAGTCTGGAGAGCTTAGTAGGCCTTAAAAGATAAGAATTTTACTTGTTTTTTGTGGGCTTGTATTTACATCAGATCAGATATAGAGGGGAAGCTATCAATGTGTCTTTATATATGTAGAAATTTTGATATATCCAATATGATCATGTATATTAGAATTGTACTGAAAGAGTTGAATTATGATACGTTCTTGCTGTAAAGAAAAAGTAGTCTGTTCTGAATATGATAAGCTCTGTAACATTGTAGTTTTAACATGCACAAATTGGGGTCTCTGCAAATGCTGATGGCTTCTTTTCTGATTGACATCTCAAACGCAGTAGCTGTGTTCACAATTAATCAAGATTTTTTACCATATGATTGACAAATTGGTCTATCAAATAATTATAGCATAATTTTTGGTTAATAGGTCAGACACTATGTATTTGTCTCCTTGTTCGCACAGCAACTTATTGTTTTCAAAAGATTATATTACTCGGTGTAATGCATTTTATTTTATTATTAGTCTTTCATTTTCTGGGACTTATACAGTATAAACAACTTAATTCCTTGACAAAAAGGGAAATGGCAACACCTTTTGGTTCTTGGAAAACTGCTGCACTTTTTGGGGTTGCAAGAAACAAAAATGGCAGCACCTTTTTGGAGTAGTAAGAACCACATACGGCTTTCTTTCTTTTTTCTACCACATCAGCCACACTATTTTTGATGCTTTTAGCTTGCTAAAATAATTTTAACTGTGCCACAAAATTATAAGCCAATAATAATAATAATAATAATAATGTTCTTTTAACAATATTTTCACAATTTACTCCTCCACCTCACTAAATTATTAAGAGAGAATTCTATGCCAAGTTCAAATAAGCATTTACTTATCATATGAAAACTTGAGCAATTTTTCACTATTGACTCCTTCACCTTACCTACCATGAAAATGGGTTAAATAAGCATCATATTTCTCTTCTGCGGGCTTTGCATCTCGAAAATAAACCATTTCCTATATTGCAGGCCAAGTTTTCCATTAATGTTTTGGCAAAAGCCAACTGAAGTGGTACTCTTTATCTATGTAACCCGTATGAGTATTAGCCCATTGATGTGTTTTATGGCCATTGAAAATCCATTGTTTTTCAATTATCAAATTTTATGTGATTTAAAAAATATATGTTTCAATTGGAAAATTTTTAGTACTCCCGGAGTACGGAAAAAGATGTTTTCTTCTCTCACATTTATGGTGAACTTCATCATGAATTTAATAAGTAAAACTCACTATAAATGTGAGAGGAGGGGCACCATTCTTCATGCTATAGGAGTAACTAAAAATTACTTGTTTCAATTACAATATCAAATTAATGGTGCAAATAGAGAATTAAGGAATTCAATTAAATCCTCCTTGATTACATGCTTTATACGAGGTAGTAGACTAGATGTCATGCACATTTATACATTCACATGAGAAGAAAAATTTCGCTTTAGATAAATGGGCACAATTATTTATTTAGAGTGAAATATTTTTTCAGTCCAAGAATTCCTAGAAGGAGGAGGGGAAATTTTTTTTTTTTTTTTTTAATTTTTAAAAAGGAATCTTGTAGAGGATAATAAAGCAAAGAGTACTTGAGTTACATGACATTTATTCAAAGAGTTTAAATTTGGTCAGGCTGTGGCGTAAAACACTGGTTTTACGCCAGCTAATAGAACACAGCCACGTCATATTCTTTTAAGTGGTAAGTTAAAGTCCTCTCCAAACGCAGAACGAAATAAGAAAACTCATAGAAACCCACAACCTTGCTTCCTCCCTCTTCTTCTTTGCTTGCCCAAACCTCCACCACACCACACAATACAATTCAATCGTTGAAAACAGAGTACTTCCATGGGTCTCAAATGTTCAGGGGCTTTGACCTTGTGAACGCCATGGGAGGTGGTGTTTTTGATATATGAGGGGTTGAAGGAGAGAGGTATCCCGAACTCAGTGGTTCGATTGAAGATTCCGATGCTGCTAGAGAAAAATGCGAATTAGAAGCTGAGGAAATCGTTGGAGTGGGAGACAAGGGCATTGCTGGAGGATAAAGGCTGGTTGGGAATGACGTCATTGCAGTGCTAGAAGCATGAGATTTCGAGTTTCCAAAATGGGTTTCAGAAAAAAGCTGTGGCAGTGGGGAAGTTGAGGAATAAGAATAAGAAGCAGTGGAGGAGACTGAGTGTGAATTTCAATTTCTTAGGATTTGGAGAAGAAGAAGAATAACAACAACATGAATTTGAGCCCATTGATGTGAATTAAAGATTACAAGAATGAAAGAATTAGGGCCCGTTTGGTTTAGAGATGTCTCAGTTTTCATATCTCAAACTCAAAACCTATAACTCATAACTTAAACTCCACTACCACTCAAAAATCCAACACTTTTGTTTGGTCACAAAACTCAGTCATGTAACTCAATTTTTATCTTCACTTTTTGTCAAAATAATGGACCCAACCACTGACACTACACAGAAGAATATGGTTGCTACCCGCGTTCTTCTTTTTTTTTTTTTTTTTTTTTTGCTCTTCAAACCCAACTACATCGAAACCCAACTAGTTTTTTTTGCTATCTCCCTAGCTCACCCTTGCATGCTTTCATTTGCTCCACACATATTTATTTATAGCAAGGTTCAGCCGAAATCTCCAATGTGAAACACCAATATTTGTTCAAGGAATTCAAGAATAGTGGCTAAGCATTTATTGCCAAAGAAGTCATACATTTCGGCTGGACCAAAAGAATGCATGAATACTTGTTGAAGTTAGTTTTCTTCCTTGCCGTTTCTTGATGATTCATGCATGCAAGAAGTCATATGTTTCGGCCAAAAGGTGAAGTTTGTAGACATGTCAATAATGCAAGACTTTATCAACAAAGAAGTCAATAATTTCGGCTATGGCTTGACATGGAATCTTTCTTGCAACTTCTTGATGGTTTGTAGTTTAATTGTCAAGCCACCAATTGACAATTCAAGCCATTTTATTTGACAATTCAAGCCATTCTAACAGATTTGCTGTCAATTTTTTCGTCTTCAATATTTTCTCATTTGGGTGGTGAAACTTGCTCAGTTGGAGGAGGTTAATTGGTGTTAGAAGCCAAGAGCGATTGAAGGAAGGGAACAACAATATAAGTATTTTCCTTTGATTGGCTAATTTGCCTAGAAATGTTAATTTTATTGGGGAGATAAAGATTGATAGGCTACTAGAGTGTACATTCATTTGAACTACGTGTGAGGAAATAAGTGATTTGCTTCTGTAGAAGCCCATGCATGGTATACGTTCAAGGAAAACCCAAAGTGGAGAGATTGCATATGTCAGCAATTGATGAAGACAATGGATGATGGATGGAAAGACCATTTGAAAGTGAAGAAAATATTTGGAGCACTCTCTGGACATTGACCTTGATAAGGTTTGGGGCCGGATTGTTTTGCGTTGCTTTTAAAAATTTCTGGGGTATTGAGGTAGAAGACCTTATGCTGGTTATTTTTAGGAATTTTATAATTATTGCAGGTTGAGAAGTTCATCAATGCCACGTTTATAATGTTGATTACTAAGAAAGGTGTAGTTGTGAATATAATGCCTCGCAGAAATCGGACTATCCGTGTAAGATTATGGGCAGAGTTTTGCTAACCATATATAGTTTGGAGTATCTGTTGTATTTGGATTTATCGTGGACAGATGGACTTAATTGGTGAGTAACAGAATACCTCTGAATTTGAATGTCCTTAGTGATTATATGAGGAAGTAGTTACCATGATTCTTCTCTAAATTCTATTGCAATGATGGTTTCCCCACCCCCCCCCCCCCACCTTCTGTATTTTTGGGAGGAAATAGTTATCTCGAGTTTTTGAATCTAAAAGATCCCCCCTTCTCCTTAATACCACCCAGACTAGACTCTATTAAGCTTAACCCCAATAATTGGTTTCAGCAAAATGGATCCTTTTATGCCACTGAACCCTTTTTTGGGAGGGTAAGGCTGGAGGATAGGGGTGGATTGAATTACATCTTAAGAGTAATTCCATTCGAGAATTGTACATGTAGTCTTCTCCAATAAAATATTTCTTTGCATATCAAAAAGAAAAAGTTGTAAGATCACCTTTTTGCCATATTTCCTAGTAAAATAAATTGTCATAAAGTTTTCACCGTCCCATGGTAATATTTTCTGCAGTTTGCAATTTCATTTGGGATCATTACAGCCTGCACCATGGATAGCCTTTTTAAATATAGTGATAAGTCATTGATGTTTATATACTCATGGTGTCACTTTTTAATCTCCAAATTCTTCGCACGAGCCAAAACAGCCGTGGCAGTTGGAACCTTATCCTTTTTGGGTGCCCATTTTCCTTATTACACAGTCAATGACCCATCTATCCCTATATAAGTAACTCAATCACTAACTTTATTATTATCTGTTTCCTTTGGAATATTAAAATGCTGATGGAATTCATTTGTTTCCTCTTTCAGGATATTAAAGGTCCTTACCTCTTTGCTATCTCCTACAGACTCCCCTCTAGGGTCAATTAACTTTGCTGACTTTGAGCGTGCCCATGTTGGACTTTGGTGGAGCAACATATGGTGGGTACGTTCTGTGTGTCAGGATTTGCACTGTCTTTTTTTATTTCCTGGATGTATGTGTCTCTTAACATTTCGAGCACTGATAATGAATGGGAGTTGCGGAGATTTTATTCTTTCTATGAGCATGTCTCTGCCAGGATTCCTAGTGGGGAGGGTGAGGATATCTTGATTTGGCAGTTGAATCACAGTGGTGTTTTTGATGTGCAATCCTTTTATATTGCTCTATTGAAAGCCCCTTCTGTTTCTTTCCCTTGGCAGAGCATTTGGTGTGTAAAGGTACTTAAAAGGGTATCTTTCTTTTTATGGACTGCTGCTAGGGGTGGGATTCTTACTATAGATAACCTTGTTAAGAAGAACTTGCCCCTTGTTTATTGGTGTTGTCTATGTAGGTGTGATGAAGAAACTGTGGATCACCTTTTGCTTCATTGTAAGTTTGCATCTGCTTTGTGGAGTGAGGTCTTTATTATGTTTGGGGTTCAGTGGGTGATGCCGGATACTATTGTTTCTCTTCTTTTTGCTTGGGGGAATTGGTTGGGAACTTACTCTTCAAAGGTTTGGAATATGGTACCAGCATGCCTTAAGTGGTTAGTATGGAAGGAACGCAATGCCTGAAGTTTTGAGGACATTGAGAGACCTATAGATTTGTTGAAGAACTTGCTTGCTAGGACTTTGTTTGAGTGGTCTCGTATTTGGGGTCTTACGCAAAGTTGTTCCTTGTCTGATTTTCTTATTTCTATTAGACTATCCTTATGATTTGTTT
>NW_027070028.1:326505-383644 GCF_002906115.3 Quercus suber
AAAAAAAAAAAAAAAAAAAGACAATGCTATAAGCTTTGAAACATTCTTGTTAAAATCATTATCTATAATTTCTGACAAGTGAGATTGATGCTAAAAAGTAAAAGTTGACAGGAGATGAGTTTGTGCGTCTCCTTTATAAGCCATGTGATGCCACCGCCTTGTGCATTTAAAGCATTATCTAACAATAATGCGATGGCAGGGACAATAACTGATTCATCACTTATTTGAAAACAATTGTAATATTTCCCCTCCAGCCCCAGGTGATTCTTTATGGTAAGATGGCATGTAAGGGAGATCTCTCCCCTAATTCATTTCCTGTACTCATTTACCCCATATAAAACTTACAGATTGCAATGCAGGTTACAAAGACTGAGACCAGTTCAACTTATACGTTCTTCCATGCGGATGAATGATATCACATTCCCTTTTTATCTACAATTGGTTGAAAGGTGAAAAACTGCTTCTATCAGGAAGGGTTTGGCGCTGCGTTATGTGTAACAAACATCGCTGGAAGAGTCTGGAGAGCTTAGTAGGCCTTAAAAGATAAGAATTTTACTTGTTTTTTGTGGGCTTGTATTTACATCAGATCAGATATAGAGGGGAAGCTATCAATGTGTCTTTATATATGTAGAAATTTTGATATATCCAATATGATCATGTATATTAGAATTGTACTGAAAGAGTTGAATTATGATACGTTCTTGCTGTAAAGAAAAAGTAGTCTGTTCTGAATATGATAAGCTCTGTAACATTGTAGTTTTAACATGCACAAATTGGGGTCTCTGCAAATGCTGATGGCTTCTTTTCTGATTGACATCTCAAACGCAGTAGCTGTGTTCACAATTAATCAAGATTTTTTACCATATGATTGACAAATTGGTCTATCAAATAATTATAGCATAATTTTTGGTTAATAGGTCAGACACTATGTATTTGTCTCCTTGTTCGCACAGCAACTTATTGTTTTCAAAAGATTATATTACTCGGTGTAATGCATTTTATTTTATTATTAGTCTTTCATTTTCTGGGACTTATACAGTATAAACAACTTAATTCCTTGACAAAAAGGGAAATGGCAACACCTTTTGGTTCTTGGAAAACTGCTGCACTTTTTGGGGTTGCAAGAAACAAAAATGGCAGCACCTTTTTGGAGTAGTAAGAACCACATACGGCTTTCTTTCTTTTTTCTACCACATCAGCCACACTATTTTTGATGCTTTTAGCTTGCTAAAATAATTTTAACTGTGCCACAAAATTATAAGCCAATAATAATAATAATAATAATAATGTTCTTTTAACAATATTTTCACAATTTACTCCTCCACCTCACTAAATTATTAAGAGAGAATTCTATGCCAAGTTCAAATAAGCATTTACTTATCATATGAAAACTTGAGCAATTTTTCACTATTGACTCCTTCACCTTACCTACCATGAAAATGGGTTAAATAAGCATCATATTTCTCTTCTGCGGGCTTTGCATCTCGAAAATAAACCATTTCCTATATTGCAGGCCAAGTTTTCCATTAATGTTTTGGCAAAAGCCAACTGAAGTGGTACTCTTTATCTATGTAACCCGTATGAGTATTAGCCCATTGATGTGTTTTATGGCCATTGAAAATCCATTGTTTTTCAATTATCAAATTTTATGTGATTTAAAAAATATATGTTTCAATTGGAAAATTTTTAGTACTCCCGGAGTACGGAAAAAGATGTTTTCTTCTCTCACATTTATGGTGAACTTCATCATGAATTTAATAAGTAAAACTCACTATAAATGTGAGAGGAGGGGCACCATTCTTCATGCTATAGGAGTAACTAAAAATTACTTGTTTCAATTACAATATCAAATTAATGGTGCAAATAGAGAATTAAGGAATTCAATTAAATCCTCCTTGATTACATGCTTTATACGAGGTAGTAGACTAGATGTCATGCACATTTATACATTCACATGAGAAGAAAAATTTCGCTTTAGATAAATGGGCACAATTATTTATTTAGAGTGAAATATTTTTTCAGTCCAAGAATTCCTAGAAGGAGGAGGGGAAATTTTTTTTTTTTTTTTTTAATTTTTAAAAAGGAATCTTGTAGAGGATAATAAAGCAAAGAGTACTTGAGTTACATGACATTTATTCAAAGAGTTTAAATTTGGTCAGGCTGTGGCGTAAAACACTGGTTTTACGCCAGCTAATAGAACACAGCCACGTCATATTCTTTTAAGTGGTAAGTTAAAGTCCTCTCCAAACGCAGAACGAAATAAGAAAACTCATAGAAACCCACAACCTTGCTTCCTCCCTCTTCTTCTTTGCTTGCCCAAACCTCCACCACACCACACAATACAATTCAATCGTTGAAAACAGAGTACTTCCATGGGTCTCAAATGTTCAGGGGCTTTGACCTTGTGAACGCCATGGGAGGTGGTGTTTTTGATATATGAGGGGTTGAAGGAGAGAGGTATCCCGAACTCAGTGGTTCGATTGAAGATTCCGATGCTGCTAGAGAAAAATGCGAATTAGAAGCTGAGGAAATCGTTGGAGTGGGAGACAAGGGCATTGCTGGAGGATAAAGGCTGGTTGGGAATGACGTCATTGCAGTGCTAGAAGCATGAGATTTCGAGTTTCCAAAATGGGTTTCAGAAAAAAGCTGTGGCAGTGGGGAAGTTGAGGAATAAGAATAAGAAGCAGTGGAGGAGACTGAGTGTGAATTTCAATTTCTTAGGATTTGGAGAAGAAGAAGAATAACAACAACATGAATTTGAGCCCATTGATGTGAATTAAAGATTACAAGAATGAAAGAATTAGGGCCCGTTTGGTTTAGAGATGTCTCAGTTTTCATATCTCAAACTCAAAACCTATAACTCATAACTTAAACTCCACTACCACTCAAAAATCCAACACTTTTGTTTGGTCACAAAACTCAGTCATGTAACTCAATTTTTATCTTCACTTTTTGTCAAAATAATGGACCCAACCACTGACACTACACAGAAGAATATGGTTGCTACCCGCGTTCTTCTTTTTTTTTTTTTTTTTTTTTTTGCTCTTCAAACCCAACTACATCGAAACCCAACTCCCACACCACCAACGACAAACCTTTCATCCACCACCACCTATGGCAAACCAGAAATCCACAACCACAACCACCACCACCACCACCAATAGCACTCAACACAGCCACAACCTCCACCAAAAAATCCAAATGAATAAAAAAATCCAAACCCACCAATAGCCCTCAACCAAATGTGTTTGATTGAAGAGAAAAAAAAAAGAAAAAAAGAAGAAGAAGCATCAGGTCTCACCGCATGAAGGAAAAAAAAAAAAAAAAAAAAAAAAAAAAAAAAAAAAAAGAGAAGGAGAGCTTTGGGTTCGATTCACCAGTGAAGCTTGATCTCTGGCTTGGGCTCAGTTTGATTGGTCGGTGAAGCTTGATCTCTGGTCTTGGGTCAGTCCAATTCGCCAGCAAAGCTTCTGATCTCTGTGAAGCATCAGGTCTCATGATTTGGCCTGGGCTCAGTTCGATTCGCTAGCGAAGCTTGATCTCTGGTCTTGGCTCAATCCAATTCGCCGGCGAAGCTTGATCTCTGGGTTGGAGAGAGACGTTACTTGATGGGACAAAATCAAAACCCAACACCAGCGGTCATGGTCTTGGTGTTTCGAGGCTCTCGCTTTGATGGTGGCGGCGGAATTGGGCTGAACCAGAGAAAGGAAGAAAGAAAGAACTAGACAAACAACTAGAGAAAGGAAGAAAGAAAGAAAAAACAGAGAGAGATAGAGAAGCCGGAGAAAGAAAGAAAGGAAAAGAAACAAGTAGGAGATGAAAGAGAGAGGATAAAGGAAGAGAGAGGTTACGCCATCAACTCATATGGGCCCCACAGAGGTTAGAAATTTACAATACTACCACTGAGATACATAACTCAGAAACTGAAAACACCAATTTGGTGTTTCCAGTTTTCTACACTGTAGCTTAACTCACACTGAGTTTGAGTGATGAAAACAAAGAGAGAAAATCAAGCCAAACACAAGGTTTTCAATGGGTCCCCCGCCAATTCTCAATTTGAGTGATGAGAATTGGCTAATCCAAACAAGCCCTACTCTCTGATAAGATTGAATATTACTCTCATGGAAGAGGGAGGAAGCAGGGCTGTGGGTTTTTCTTATTTCGTTCTGTGTTTGGAGAGGAATTTAACTTATCACTTAAAAGAATATGACGTGCCTGTGTTCTATTGGCTGGTGTAAAACCAGTGTTTTACGCCATAGCCTGACCGAATTTAAACTCTTATTCAAACTAGTAGAGGACTCACGCAATGTGTGAGAATAAATAATTATTTTATATTGTAATATAACATATAATTTTTTTCTCTAAATTTTTTTGAAGATAATTTGTTCTCTCTAAAAATTAAAAAATTTCTATTAGGTTCAATTAGGTCTACTTGGTTCTATTCAAAGCAATTAGGTCAATTAGGTCTAATTTGGTCCACTCTATCAATTTCGGTCCCTCTTCAATTCATTTTAGACTAATTGGCCTTAAATTGATTTTTTTTTTTTAGGCTTTCTTTTCAATTTTAGCTCAAAAATGCCTTTTTTTTTCCCTTCAATTTTGGGTTCAAAAGTATGAAATTTTATTATATCATGGCCAAACTCTTTAGTTTTGAGTTAAAATATACAAAGAAAATACTAAAATTAACATTAGAAAGGTTGTAAATGTTGATTTAGTCGAAGCAATAGAGTTTAAGGTAAAAACTAAAAACTAAAAAGTGAAAGAATGAAATTGAGCAACTAGATAACTTGACTTCGAATAGAGTTTAATCCAGATTTTTTTCCTTGATTTTTTTGCCAAATATCATCCCTTTCTTTCACTGATTTTTTCCCTCCGGCTATAAATCTGATTGATATTCGCAGATACGTTGCATTGTGCAATAACATGTATAGGTTTTGGTGGAAATGTTGAAATTGAACTAATTGGGCCCGTGTATACACTCTCAATTTCGCTACAAAATGGGAAGGATTCAAATCCTTAGAACATGTGCTATTTACAGTAAAACATACCATGTTTTTCCCCCAAAATAATAATAATAATAATAATTAAAAAACAAAAACACCCCCATTCACAATAGCAGAACAAATTAGAGTAAGATTTTTATTTTTTATTTTTCCTCAAATCAAAGAGAGATTTTAGAGAAAACAAAAATTAAATGATTCTTTGTAGCTTTCTTGGGATTTGGAAGTTGAGACACGGCCAAACTGAGCTAAGCTTAGGCCTTGAGAGAGAAAAAAAGGAAAATATGAGAGAGGAGTCTTTTTTTTTTTTTTTTTTTAGTTGGGATTTATGTCATATTCTTTTTTTTTTTTTTGGGTACATCGCTCCTTTGTCGAGCTCTCTCACTTCCGTGCCTCCCTATTTTCCTCCTCTGTCTTAGATCTTTTTCTAGATGAGGCACATATTTCTTCTGTAATTGCTTCTGATCCTCCTTAGCTTCTCCTAATTCTCCTATAGACTTCTCTGTCTAACCACCAGATATCCTTGATCCCTTTCCTAGTTCACCCTTTAATGAACATGTCAAAGATGAACAGGTCGAAGACAAGCTACCCAACCCTAAGCTTGGGCCCCAGCTCCTACTCCACTTAAAGATCTTGCATAAGACATTCCACCTCGTCACTCAACTTAGGTAATATTCATTCCTACACATTTACTTGACTATCATTGTTACACTGCCCTTGCTACACTGCACGAGCCTCACACCTATCATGAGGCTTCCACTGACCCTTTATGGCAGATTGCAATGAAAGAGGAACTTGATGCATTTATTAAAAACCATACTTGGGATTTGGTGACTGTCCCCTTGGGAAATATGTGGTTGGTTGTAAGTGAATTTATAAGATTAAAACTCGCTCTGATGGGTCCATTGAGCACTACAAAGTTTATTTTGTTGCAAAAGGTTTTATACAGGAGTATGAGATTGATAATGAAGAGATTTTTACTCCGGTTGCTCGTATCTCATCTGTTTATGCCCTCTATGTTGTTGTTGCTGCCAGTATATGGGACATTTTTCAAATGGATGTCAAAAATGCATTCTTTAATGGGGATTTAAGTGAAGAAGTTTATATGCAACCTTCTTCTAGTCTCTTTGTTGAATTAAATAAGGTTTGTCACCTTCGACGTGCACTTTATGGCCTAAAACAAGCTCCACGAGCTTGGTTTGCCAAATTCAACTCTACCATCTCTTGCTTGGGTTACATGGTCAGTCATTACGATTCTGCCTTATTTCTTCGTTGCACTGACAAAGACACTAGTTTACTTCTCCTGTATATGGATGATATGATCATAACTGGTGATGACCTCAATGGTATTCAAAAACTCAAGGATTTTCTTAGTCAGCAGTTTAAAATAAAAGATCTTGGACATCTCAGTTACTTATTGGGTCTTGAAATCACTTATTCTACAGATAGACTTTATATTACTCAAGCTAAGTATGCCTCTGAACTCTTGTCTCAAGCTGGACTTACTGATAGTAAGACTATTGACACTCTGGTTGAGTTTAATGCGCATCTGACTCCCTCAGGAGGGAAACCATTGTCTAATCTCTCTCTTTATAGACACTTGGTTGGCATCCTAGTTTATCTCACTATCACTCATCCATACATTTCTTATGCTGTTCACCAGGTGAGCCAGTATCTGTCTGCTCCACAATCGACTTACTATGCTATTGTTCTGCGCATTCTTCAATACCTAAAGAGCACTTTCTTTCATGGTCTTTTTACTCTGCTCAGTCTCCTCTTATTCTCTGTGCATTTTCTAATGCTGATTGGGCAAGAGATCCCATTGGTTGTAAGTCCACCACTGGTTATTGCTTTCTTCTTGGTTCTTCTTTGATTTCTTGGCAAAGTAAGAAACAAACTCATGTGGCCTACTCCAGTACTGAAGCAGAATATCGTGCCCTTGCTGATACCACATCTGAGCTCCTTTAGCTACGATGGCTTCTCAAAGACTTATGTATGTTCACATTTTCTGCTACTTCTCTTTATTGTGACAACCAAAGTGCCATTCATATTGCTCACAATGATGTTTTCCATGAACAAACTAAATATATTGAGATCAATTGTCATTTTATGTGGTATCATCTTGTCCATGGTGCTCTCAAGCTGATCTTAATATTCTCTAAAGATCAACTTGCAAATATCTTCACCAAGTCATATCCTAAGGGACGTCTTTGTTATTTTGTTGACAACTTCAAGCTGATCTCACATCCACCTTGAGTTTGAGAGTGGCTGTTAACGTATATAGTATTGTGGGTTTTAGGCCTAACTAGATAACTGTATAATACACATTCTTGTACTAAAATATCAGAACAATGGTTTTATACATGCATTTATCAGCTTTGTTTTCTAATGGTATTTGCTTTGGAACTTTGAAAAAAGATACTAATCTAGAATATCCAAAACCATTATGGGTTTGCGAGGTCATGGAAGATAAAGGGTTTGCCTCTATTTTATCTTAATCCTTAACTATAAATTAATTTACCATTTTACATTTTTCCCCTTAAATTATATATATTTTTTGGAGATAAATTACCATATTTACTAAAAATTTGAACCTTTTATAAAAAAAAAAAAAAAAAAAAAAAAAAAAAAAAATCCTTTGTTGGTAAATACTATTTCAGCCGCGCGATCTTGGTAAGATCTAAGGGTCAGCATTTGAAAACAGGCTTTGGAGCCATCGCTTCAAAAGCCTTTTCCCATAGGCTTCTCCTTAGAAAAGAAACAGACCACAAACAGAGACAGAGAGAAAGAGAAACAGAGAAGAAACACAGAGAGAGAGAGAGAAGAAAAACCCAGATAGATTTCTCAGAGATAATACAAAAATAATTAGCGATGGAAGCCCGAGCAGTTGTTCCTGCACAACCAAGAGGTCCGTCACTGCTTCTAATCTCATATTCTTTTCCCCCTTTTTTTTTTTTTTTTTTTTTTTCTTTTTTTGAAGGATTTTTCTTTGATATCCCGTGTGGGTTGTGGTTGATCGTGTATAAATTCATGTAGATGCGTTTACTTTTGGATTCTTGGGTTTAGTTTTGGGTTTTAAAAACTTGTTTTAGTTCTGATTTATGTGTTCATTGGCAATTCTTTCGAATATTGGGTATTGATTTTTGAGTTTCTCTGTTTATTACTCTTCTTTATTTTTAATTTTTTGAGATTTTTTGTATAATCAAATCAATTTTTTTTCTGGGGAATTTGTTGGAGTCTATCATTATAATTGTAACTGGGATTTCATTTTCTTAGATTGTCATATCTCATATTATTAATTTCTTCAAAGATTCTGTTATGATCAAATGAAAGGTTAGGGACTGAATCTAAATAAGGGTTTTTTTATGGTTCTTTTATTTTAAATGTGTTTATTTGTCTTCTTTTTCCTTAATTCTTATATGATACTAATATTCTTAATTAACTTAATGTCACTGAAATATCCCTTGTTGAAAGTACCCATTTTTTTTTTTTAATCTATGGCAGTGTGGGCGTGTGTGTGAAATCCATCATGGATGTAAATGGCCCTGTCTCTGGGTGTTAATATTGTACCAACAACTTATGAATAGCACCCTTTCTAACTCCCGAATACACCGATGATGAGTTCCAGTATATCATGAAGGAAGTCATGGGTGTGTTGTATGTACTTCTTGAATTTAATGTATTAAAAGTTATTGCTATGTTTTATTATGTTTCATATTGATCAGAAAATAATGATTTTATCTTTTGATTTTCTGACTATCTATATTTTTGGTATCCTGTGATTGGGATGGGGGTATCTTCTGGGATTTCCCTACCCAATCTCTTGCCTGATTAGCTTTTGGGTGGATTGAATTACATCTTAAGAGTAATTCCATTCGAGAATTGTACATGTAGTCTTCTCCAATAAAATATTTCTTTGCATATCAAAAAGAAAAAGTTGTAAGATCACCTTTTTGCCATATTTCCTAGTAAAATAAATTGTCATAAAGTTTTCACCGTCCCATGGTAATATTTTCTGCAGTTTGCAATTTCATTTGGGATCATTACAGCCTGCACCATGGATAGCCTTTTTAGATATAGTGATAAGTCATGTTTATGTACTCATGATGTCATTTTTTTTTTATCTCCAAATGCTTTGCACGAGCCAAAACAGCCGTGGCAGTTGGAACCTTATCCTTTTTGGGTGCCCATTTTCCTTATTACACTGTCAATGACCCGTCTATCCCTATATAAGTAACTCAATCACTAACTTTATTATTATCTGTTTCCTTTGGAATATTAAAATGCTGATGGAATTCATTTGTTTCCTCTTTTAGGATATTAAAGGTCCTTACCTCTTTGCTATCTCCTACAGCCTTCCCTCTAGGGTCAATTAACTTTGATGACTTTGTGCGCGCCCATGTTGGACGGAGCAATATATGGTGGGTACGTTCTGTGTGTCAGGGTTTGCACTGTCTTTTTTTTATTTCCTGGATGTATGTGTCTCTTAACATTTCGAGCACTGATAATAAAAAAAGTAATGACCTGTAGGCATCATCTGGAGTGAATTTATTGGTGCGTCTCTTGATGCTGTTGGTTGAAGCGCTTCTGTACTGTGCCATTGGTCTTTACCTGGATAAGGTATATATTTAAGTTCATTATGTCTTTTTGTCAAAATTGTTTTGGTCATGCTAATGAATAACCATCATACTTCTCTATCTGCTTCTTTGTTGAAATGTGCATATCACCATGTTCTCTGTTATTCTTTGGGCTCCTGAGAAGGAAAAGCTGATCATAACTTGAAAACTTTATGGGAATCCATTCTGTTTTTGATAGAGTTTGACGCAAGAGTAATTTCATGGCTCAAATGGAATAAGGTTACTTTTTTTGTGCCCCTTATTTTTTTTTTTATTTAGTCATATTGTAGAGATTCAGCATTTCCTTTTGAATAATATGAGTAGTCATTTTGGTATATAGAGGTCGTTGACAGTGTCCACTGGTTTAGATGCTATGATTTCAAGGCTGATGTGGTTGAATAGGGTTTAGACTTTAGTTTGATGAAAACTTGTAATAATTTGTACTTGACAATGCACCAAACTATGTGTATTTAGATAATTTATGTTTTTTTCTTCCTTGTTCCCACAATTTTAGTATGCTGTGAGCTACTATCTGTCCTTTATTTTTTGAAGTCATCCCATTTAAAGTTTTTTGATATTTCAGGAACAGAAAATAAAGGAAGGTCTCTTCATGATGGGCCTAAACGATGGGATATTTCTTCTTTGTTGGTTTATTAAATATGCTTTGCAGGTAAATTTTGTTCTTTTTCCTTGGCAGAATCATAATAATTGTCCAATTATCATTGAACTTTCAAAAAATTCTGGAAATAGATTTTTTTCCTTCTCATTTCTATACTAGGTTTTTTTTTTAATTTTTTTTTTCTTGTTATGCTATTTTTGCAAACATATTAGTTATGTGATGGGAAACTAAACACATTATAGTTATGTGGCCTTATTTGGATCTCAGAGACTGGAGTTCCATCCATTGGAAACTTAAAAGAAAATATAATCTTAGGTTTTTCTCCATGAGACTCGAGTTCCAAATGAAGTCATGTAAATAATATGTTTCAATTTTAGTCGCATAATGTTTGCAAAACTAGCTTAACAGGAAAAAGAACCTGCTCAAACCCATTGGCTAAGCTTTTAGGTTAAGTGGTATCCCAACATGGTATGTGAAGTCCTCATAAACATCTCTTCATGGTGTTAAGTTTTAACTTGTAACAACTAAATCTCCTAAGAAGTGGTATCAGAGCCAAGGTAGGTGGTTTGATTGGGCAAGTGTTCATTAGTGGGTTCAACAACATGGATCCTTTATGTCACTGAACCCTTTTTTGGGAGTGTAAGTGATGGGGGGTGGATAGCATTACGTCTTATGAGGAATGAATCAACCTCTCCAACAAAAAATTGAGTGTAAGACTGCCTACCAATCACCTCTCCTAAATCCTGCAAAAGTTGATTTTGAAGCTGTCCAAATGAAGGTGCTACTAGAACACATTACTTTCTTGAGTACAGTTGCTTCTCTTTAACTTATTTTATTTATTTTTTTGTTTTTGTTTTTGAGACACTACTAGATGTTCCACACACTCATTGTTCCATAAGAACACCTGTATGAATTCCTCGACTTTAAGTAAGCACATTGTGAATTTTTGAGTATTTTATCACCTTTTTGGTTGAGGGGCATAATCCTTGCTCATATTGGCTTCAGCTGCTTTGGATTCACTCTTCAAATTTTTCTTTTCTCCTCATTGTACATCATTTAACCATAGGTGTTGTTGACAGAAATAAAGTAGCTCAGAAGAGATTATGTATTGAGCCCCCTTGGAGTTTCTAATTTGCCTACAAAAAAGCAACAAGGAAAATTGGAGGAAACATTAATGGTTGTGCTTTCCTGTATCCTACATACTAAATGCGTTTGTCTTCTCCTACCAACAAAAAAACAAGTAGTACTCTTATTTCGCAGATATCGTTGCTTTGTTATGTTGAATTTTGAAGGGCACAATAGAGCTGGTGAAAGCACAAAAATATCAATGCTTGTTGACCTTCTTACTCCTACTTGAGGGGATTCCTCGGTTTTTGGGAAGAATATAATGATGGACGTGGTAAGTTGCCTATTTTTAGATTATTTGTCTATACCTTTCTCCCTTCATTCTATTTGATGATTATCTGCCCGCAGGGCCAAGATTACTTGCATAGTGGTTGGATGTACTTACAATTTTAATTTTTTCCTTGTTTAAATGGCAATTACCCAAATTCCATGTAAAATCATAATTTTTTTTTTATTAGCGGCATAATTAAGTTTGTAGGGCACTTATGAAGATTAGACACCAATTATTGGGGTTGCTTTAGTCATTTGGATACTTGTAAGCGGCTAACTGTATGTTCATGAGTTATGTGTATGCTTAGTATTATTTCTTCATTGATTTGGACTTCATACAATATGTTTGAGCATGTATCTATCTTTAAATTAAAAAAATAGAATGTAAAAAAAAAGGAAAAAAAAAAAAATCTTGCATATATATATATAAGCTACAATTCTCTACACCCTGTATCTTTATCAAAACAATATAGTTGTTTCTATGCCCAAGATCATAGCAAGGAAATATGGGAATCCATTTTGGATCAATATTACAGCTTTATTGGATACCCAATTTTATGACTAGGTCAGATCTGATTGTAGTAAGTATAACACTTGTACATGTTTATACTGTTCATTTAAATATGGTTCGTGTTTTATTCTCTTGTGTATATTGCTTTTTTTCATTGAATTGGTTAATACTGCTGAATTGCCCAATGTTAGCTCTCTAGCATGCCCAATTTTCTTCTCATGATGTGTTTATAAACTCTAGGAGAACTGTGGTGCCTACACTTTCTTAATCTTAAGTGTTCGCGATTTAAAACAGTCACTAACCAATCTATCCTGATTGGTTTTTGCATTATTCATTGGGAGCTGGGGTTGGATTTTTGTATGATTTCGTGATTAACTTGAATCTGTTTTACAGGATGAGATATGGAAGGTGTTAGGTGTTTGCCCTCAAAATGACATTCTTTTGCAAAGTTGACTGTAAGTAAGAAGCACATTTCATTTTCCTTTTTCTGTGTAATAAGATATTTGAATTCTAGTTGTTTATGATATATTCTTAGATGTACTAGGTTTTCCCGGTTAGATCTTTATTCTAATTGAATGGTAGTTATGACAGAAGATATGTGTCTCTTCATTTAGCTGGAGCTCATCCAATTAGATAATTGCTAGGCGCCTATCATTAGTATTGTTATTATTTTACTCAGTTTTGCATGATTCATCTAATTACTTCTATTGGAAAAGTGGCTTCACTATCTTGTTTAGGTTTTTTTTTTTTTTTTTTTTTTTTTTTTTCATGAAGTAGTCTTCTTTTGATAAATTTATTTAAAAAAAAAAAAAAAAAGAGGTTTATGCAATTACGTCAGTTCACACTCTTTAGTCCTGATTTAGTTTTGTATTTTGTAATAGATATCGCCTTTAGTATTTCTAATTTTAACAAGTTGTCCGAAGTTGTGCAACAAAGGAGAGACTTGTGTATTTCCACATTGGGTGTTCTACAAAATCTTGGTTCTTTTTTACAATCAGAATGGTTGAAGCATGTGTGTGTATATATATATTTAATTTTTTTGTTTTGGGTTGGCTATCTATCCTTAATAGCTTAGTTAGGGTCAGCCACATGTATTCTTTTCCTCCATTTTATTATATCTAAAATCATACTTTTTGTTACTTCTTTAATTAACATGTTCTTTTTTATTACTACTATTTCTACAAATATATATATATATATATTTTTTCATTCTCTAACTATTTTTCATTCCTTTAACTTGAATTAACTCACTCTTTCTTACTTGTGCTAATCGCTCTCTTTTGAACTTGGCCAAACTATCTCAAGTTATCTTTCTCTCATATTTTCATCTATAGGGGCCACCCCTATATTTAAGCAGATTTTCTCATTTCTAATCATATATTTCCATGTTTTTACTTATTCATCTAAACATTATTGTTGTCCTCAGCGGATAATATAATTGTTCAATAGATTTTTTTTTTTTTTTTTGAATTTGTTGAGGAACATCAATGTCTTATTTGGTTATTCCTTTTAAATAGAGGTTGATTTGGAAGTTATTGGGCAACACATGGCTTCTTCCTTTAGATAGTGCAGTTTCCATCCTTAATTTGCTCAAAAGAATCTCTATCAAACTAACATTTAGAGAGATGTTATGCGGTTGGATTTCCTTTAGTGCAGAATATGCTGCTACAACTAGATTGCTTTTGATATATTGGAGGTAGATCCTTTAAGCCTTTTTCTATCACCTGTATGCCATGTAGAAAGGTTACTGATATTCTAGTCCTCATATTTATCCGAGCTGTACAACTTTGGTTGAACTCAGTGTTCTTAACAGCACGCTTAAGCTCAAAGCTCGAAGCCCCAAGGCTGCATTGATTTTTGCCTCAAAAGCTAGGCTCATTCAAAGAAGAAGCACGCTTTAGACGCGCTTTTTTAAAAAGCTCGAAGAGTGTTTTTTGGAGCCTTTTTATATTTACTCAAAAAAAAAAAAAAAAAACCAAAAGTTGACATTATTGATATAATCCATTGATTTTGCATATTTTTAGTGTAACTTATCGAAAAAATATATTTTGAGTAGAACTTGTCCTAAAACCCAACCCACACCTCCCAATTCTTCTCTATATTTATTTTTTCTCCTTGAAACAGTAACCCACCTAGCTCCTTGGTACCAATTACCATGTTGCAATGTCCTCATATTCTTAGCTCATTCATGAAAAAAAAAAAGGGTATGATATAATATATGTGGTAATTGTTTAGTTACTTTAGTGGTTAATGTTTAACATAGCAGACTAATTCTTATAGAGTTATAGTCATTAAGTGATTAAACTAATATTACTAATTAGTCTTAGGGCATTATGGATATAGGAGATTTTAGAAAGGATATTACATGGAAGTACTCATATCTAGCTTATCCAAAAAAAAAAAAAAAAAAAAGACTTGACTTCCAATTTTTGTGTTAAAATAATATCTAGCTTATCCAAAAAAAAAAAAAAAAAAAAAGACTTGACTTCCAATTTTTGTGTTAAAATTGCAAAAGTAGGCATATCTAAATGTTATATGAATTATATAAAAAAATTTATTTCAATTTATATAATAATTTGATCATTTGATTGTTGCATTTCTCATCAATAATAATTTTTATTTTTTTAAAATTATTTTTTAAAATTGTGCACTTCACTTCAAACAAGCGCGCGCTTGCGCTTTGCGCTTCGGCTCCAAGAGGCCTTTGTGCTTAAGTGCGCCCCTCGCTTTTACCAACACTTGGTTGAACTCTCTTTAGTCTCTAACTGGATCATCTTACATTCATGTCTAATTATGTGACAGCCTTTAATTAAACAGCTCTCAACATTTTAAAAGCGTGTGCAAGTATGTGTGTGTTTTCGTGTGTACAAAATCATACATATGTATGTTGTTTTTTACCATTCAAAGGCTGTGTCAGTGATTTAAAGGCTAGGTAAGTATTTGGAGTATGTATCTGCATCTGTCCTGAAGTCGGGCAACTAATAATCTTTATCTTTTTGTGGATGTAAGAAGCTTAACACTGCATTGCCAAATTTCCTCATTTGCATCAGTATTTCTCTCCCTTACAAGAGCCTTGACATTAAATACATCGGAAGAGTTGATGACTGGTGTTAGTATTGTTTCTTTAAAATACTGTGAGCTCCTTTAGTAGACAAAATCACTCCCACTTAGCAATAAGGAAATATTGAAAGGAATGACATCTCTTTGGCTGATAGTTTGCTTGCTTCTTGGTTTTCAATCTCCTCAAGCAGTGTAGTGGGGTTGTCTATTTATCCATTTCTGGACTTCAATTGGGAACAGATTTGATTTTGTTGTGCGTATTGGGTGAAGTAAATCTGTTTACACAAGATTAAAGAAGAGAGAGAGAAGATAATATGACATAAGGTATTTACGTGATTCGGCAATATGCCTATCTCCACGGGAGGCGACAGAATAATTTTCACTATAACTTTGGAGATTACAATAATGACTTGAAAGCACTCTCACACAAACCCAAACCCCAAATACACCCTTGGTTCTCTCACAAACAAATAGAGAACACCCTTTTGTATTTAGACAAATTGCAAGACCCTAACTTCCTATCTCTGGTGCACACACACAGAAGAAGTTATTTTTGCTATCTCCCTAGCTCACCCTTGCATGCTTTCATTTGCTCCACACATATTGTATTTATAGCCAAGGTTCAGCCGAAATCTCCAATGTGAAACACCAATATTTGTTCAAGGAATTCAAGAATAGTGGCTAAGCATTTATTGCCAAAGAAGTCATACATTTCGGCTGGACCAAAAGAATGCATGAATACTTGTTGAAGTTAGTTTTCTTCCTTGCCGTTTCTTGATGATTCATGCATGCAAGAAGTCATATGTTTCGGCCAAAAGGTGAAGTTTGTAGACATGTCAATAATGCAAGACTTTATCAACAAAGAAGTCAATAATTTCGGCTATGGCTTGACATGGAATCTTCTTGCAACTTCTTGATGGTTTGTAGTTTAATTGTCAAGCCACCAATTTGACAATTCAAGCCATTTTATTTGACAATTCAAGCCATTCTAACAGATTTGCTGTCAATTTTTTTCGTCTTCAATATTTTCTCATTTGGGTGGTGAAACTTGCTCAGTTGGAGGAGGTTAATTGGTGTTAGAAGCCAAGAGCGATTGAAGGAAGGGAACAACAATATAAGTATTTTCCTTTGATTGGCTAATTTGCCTAGAAATGTTAATTTTATTGGGGAGATAAAGATTGATAGGCTACTAGAGTGTACATTCATTTGAACTACGTGTGAGGAAATAAGTGATTTGCTTCTGTAGAAGCCCATGCATGGTATACGTTCAAGGAAAACCCAAAGTGGAGAGATTGCATATGTCAGCAATTGATGAAGACAATGGATGATGGATGGAAAGACCATTTGAAAGTGAAGAAATATTTGGAGCACTCCTGGACATTGACCTTGATAAGGTTTTGGGGCCGGATTGTTTTGCGTTGGCTTTTTAAAAATTTCTGGGGTATTGAGGTAGAAGACCTTATGCTGGTTATTTTTTAGGAATTTTATAATTATTGCAGGTTTGAGAAGTTCATCAATGCCACGTTTATAATGTTGATTACTAAGAAAGGTGTAGTTGTGAATATAATGCCTCGCAGAAATTCGGACTATCCGTGTAAGATTATGGCAGAGGTTTTTGCTAACCATATATAGTTTGGAGTATCTGTTGTATTTGGATTTATCGTGGGACAGATGGACTATAATTTGGTGAGTAACAGAATACCTCTGAATTTGAATGTCCTTAGTGATTTATATGAGGAAGTAGTTACCATGATTCTTCTCTAAATTCTATTGCCAATGATGGTTTCCCCACCCCCCCCCCCCCCCCCTCTGTATTTTTGGGAGGAAATAGTTATNGAGAATAAAACATGAACCATATTTAAATGAACAATATAAACATGCACAAGTGGTATACTTACCGCAATCAAATCTGACCCGGTCATAGAATATGGTATCCAGTAAGACGGTAATATTGATCCAAAATGGA
Organism: Quercus suber; assembly: GCF_002906115.3. NCBI lineage: Eukaryota > Viridiplantae > Streptophyta > Magnoliopsida > Fagales > Fagaceae > Quercus > Quercus suber. Next base: position 343,673 of record NW_027070028.1, read on the forward strand.
TTCCCATATTTCCTTGCTATGATCTTGGGCATAGAAACAACTATATTGTTTTGGGAAAAATAAAGGGTGTAGAGCATTGCAGCTATATATATATAATATATATGTGCAAGATTTTTTTTTCCTTTTTTTACATTCTACTTTTATAATTTAAAGTTACATGCTCAAACATAGCGTATGAAGTACATATCAATGAAGAAATAATACTAAACATACACATAACTCATGAACATATAGTTAGCTGCTTACAAGTATCCAAATGACTAAAGCACCCCCAATAATTGGTGTCTAATCTTCGGAAATGTCCCACAAGCTATGCCTCTAATAATAATAACATTCCGATTTTACAAGGAATTTGGGTAATTTTCCCCATTCAAAAAGGAAAAAAATTTAAAATGTAAGTACATCCAACCACTGCCAGTAATCATGGCCCTGCGGGCAAATATTTTTATGCAAAGGAAATCATTAAATAGAATGAAGGGAGAAAGGTATAGATAAATAATCTGAAAACAGGCAACTTACCATGTCCGTTATTATATTCTTCGCAAAAACCGTGGCATCCCCTGAAGTAGGAGTAAGAAGGCCAACAAGCATTGATATTGTTGTGCTTTCACTAGCTCTATTGTGCCCTCCAAAATTAATATTGCATAATCAACATAACAAAGCAAAGATAATTGTGAAATAACAGAACTACTTGTTTATGGTTGGTAGGTGAAGACAAATGCAATTAGTATAAAGGATGCAAGAAAGCACAACCATTAATATTTCCTCCAATTTTCCTAGTTGCTTTTTTGTAGGCAATTAGAAACCCAAGGGGGCTCAATACAAAACCTATGGCTAAAGGATGTGCAAGAGGAGAAAAGAAAAATTGAAGAGTAAAGAGTGTGCCCCTAAACCAAAAAGGGATAAATACTAAAAATTCACAATTGCTTACTTAAAGTCAGGAATTCATACAGGTTTCTTATGGAACAATGAGTGTGTGGAACATTAGAGTTCTCAAAAAAAAAAAAAATAATTAAAGAGAAGCAACTTACTAAGAAAGTAATGTGTTCTGTGCACCTCATTTGGACAGCTTCAAAACAACTTTTCAGATTTAGGAGAGGTGATTGGTGGCAGTCTTACCCAATTTTTTTTAGAGGTTGATTCATTCCTCATAAGACTAATGTATCCACCCCCATCACTTACACTCCCAAAAAAGGGTTAGTGACAAAAGGATCCATGTTGTGAACCCACTAATGAACACTTGCCCAATCAAACCACCTACCTTGGCTCTGATACCACTTCTTAGGAGATTTAGTTGTTACAAGTTAAAACTTAACACCATGAAGAGATGTTTATGAGGACTTCACATACCATGTTGGGATACCACTTAACCTAAAAGCTTAGCCAATGGGTTTGAGCAGGTTCTTTTTCCTGTTAAGCTAGTTTTGCAAACATTATGCGACTAAAATTGAAACATATTATTTACATGACTTCATTTGGAACTCGAGTCTCATGGAGAAAAACCTAAGATTATATTTTCTTTTAAGTTTCCAATGGATGGAACTCCAGTCTCTGAGATCCAAATAAGGCCACATAACTATAATGTGTTTAGTTTCCCATCACATAACTAATATGTTTGCAAAAATAGCATAACAAGAAAAAAAAAATTAAAAAAAAACCTAGTATAGAAATGAGAAGGAAAAAAATCTATTTCCAGAATTTTTTGAAAGTTCAATGATAATTGGACAATTATTATGATTCTGCCAAGGAAAAAGAACAAAATTTACCTGCAAAGCATATTTAATAAACCAACAAAGAAGAAATATCCCATCGTTTAGGCCCATCATGAAGAGACCTTCCTTTATTTTCTGTTCCTGAAATATCAAAAAACTTTAAATGGGATGACTTCAAAAATAAAGGACAGATAGTAGCTCACAGCATACTAAAATTGTGGGAACAAGGAAGAAAAAAACATAAATTATCTAAATACACATAGTTTGGTGCATTGTCAAGTACAAATTATTACAAGTTTTCATCAAACTAAAGTCTAAACCCTATTCAACCACATCAGCCTTGAAATCATAGCATCTAAACCAGTGGACACTGTCAACGACCTCTATATACCAAAATGACTACTCATATTATTCAAAAGGAAATGCTGAATCTCTACAATATGACTAAATAAAAAAAAAATAAGGGGCACAAAAAAAGTAACCTTATTCCATTTGAGCCATGAAATTACTCTTGCGTCAAACTCTATCAAAAACAGAATGGATTCCCATAAAGTTTTCAAGTTATGATCAGCTTTTCCTTCTCAGGAGCCCAAAGAATAACAGAGAACATGGTGATATGCACATTTCAACAAAGAAGCAGATAGAGAAGTATGATGGTTATTCATTAGCATGACCAAAACAATTTTGACAAAAAGACATAATGAACTTAAATATATACCTTATCCAGGTAAAGACCAATGGCACAGTACAGAAGCGCTTCAACCAACAGCATCAAGAGACGCACCAATAAATTCACTCCAGATGATGCCTACAGGTCATTACTTTTTTTATTATCAGTGCTCGAAATGTTAAGAGACACATACATCCAGGAAATAAAAAAAAGACAGTGCAAACCCTGACACACAGAACGTACCCACCATATATTGCTCCGTCCAACATGGGCGCGCACAAAGTCATCAAAGTTAATTGACCCTAGAGGAAGGCTGTAGGAGATAGCAAAGAGGTAAGGACCTTTAATATCCTAAAAGAGGAAACAAATGAATTCCATCAGCATTTTAATATTCCAAAGGAAACAGATAATAATAAAGTTAGTGATTGAGTTACTTATATAGGGATAGACGGGTCATTGACAGTGTAATAAGGAAAATGGGCACCCAAAAAGGATAAGGTTCCAACTGCCACGGCTGTTTTGGCTCGTGCAAAGCATTTGGAGATAAAAAAAAAATGACATCATGAGTACATAAACATGACTTATCACTATATCTAAAAAGGCTATCCATGGTGCAGGCTGTAATGATCCCAAATGAAATTGCAAACTGCAGAAAATATTACCATGGACGGTGAAAACTTTATGACAATTTATTTTACTAGGAAATATGGCAAAAAGGTGATCTTACAACTTTTTCTTTTTGATATGCAAAGAAATATTTTATTGGAGAAGACTACATGTACAATTCTCGAATGGAATTACTCTTAAGATGTAATTCAATCCACCCCTATCCTCCAGCCTTACCCTCCCAAAAAAGGGTTCAGTGGCATAAAAGGATCCATTTTGCTGAAACCAATTAATTGGGGTTAAGCTTAATAGAGTCTAGTCTGGGTGGTATTAAGGAGAAGGGGGGATCTTATTAGATTCAAAAACACTCGAGATAACTATTTCCTCCCAAAAATACAGAAGGTTTTTTTTTTTTTTTTTTGGTTCAAGTTACACCTCATCTATTACTTATTACTTATTATCACTCCGCTCTCTCAAGTCTCAATTGACTAAAATAACTTTTAAACTTTCAAGTATACCATTAATTGTTTAATAAAGGAAAAAAAAATACCATTAATCCAGCTCTTCTATGTCTAACCCTTCGGTTGCCCACCTCTTGCAATTATCTAAGTTATATAGCTCTTCTACATCTAACCCTTTAGTTGCCCGCCTGTTTCAATTATCTAAGTTATATATTAATTAGTACACTTCCTTCTAGCCATGAGTCTCCTTTTACAATCACATCTCTTCTTTTCTTTTAATGTTTCTCTTTTTTTTTTTTTTCCTAAAATCTTTAGCTACACATTTTTTAGCAATCACATTTTTATAACTCAAATTCTTGATGTATTGTTGGACAGATTGTGCTTGAAATGAGTAAATCCTATGGCAAAATCGCGGTTTTGCATTTTGGAATCTATAAAGTTCAAACATGGTGAGTAAGGGTTTGAAATTTTATTCTTTTTCTCCTTTTGAAATTTTATTCTAGAAAAGTGATTGCGTTCTTGGCTAAGTAAGAGGAAACACAAATACTGTGCTTTAACTAATATAAACTAAATTAATTTTTGTTGTTTTTATCAATCTAATATTAGAGTTTGCAACAAAGGTTAGGTTTTAATTGTTTGTTATCAATTCAATATTAGAGTTTGCAATTTTGACGTGTTGGGTGTTTTGTTGGAATTATTACAGACAAATAAAAAGAAGTGGTTTATGAAATCCTATGACAAGGGCAATGGCAAGAAATCCAATCGTATCCAATTGCTCTCTCTCCACACCTTTGCAAATACCACAAACATATCATCATAATTGGAACGTCCCTTTGAGGTCAATTTTATTTTCCCGGTATTTTCTTTAGGATGTTATTTTTAATTTTAGTAATCAACTGGGTTTATTTTTATTTTTTGGGGACTAGTCATCATATGCAAAGGATAAAATCTAGAGCATCATATCACAATTATTAGTATATGTCCTTTTCTTACTTTCCAACTTCCATTCACGTAACTGAAACTATATGGGGCTGAATAATGACTATCCTTGATTAAAATCTGATTTCAACTACTGCTAGGCATTAGCCATCTATTGGTGCTACCTGCTCAAAGGCCTTATAGGGAATTTTTGGTTTAACTACATATTATTGCTAGATATCAACACAGCACAAATTTTATCTTTCGTATGCATTTTAATTTAGTCTTCTTTCTCTTTTGAATTTAACTTGCTCTTTATCAATGTTTATTCTTTGTCTCTTTATCAATGTTCATTCTTTGTTGTTAATTAATGATATGCTTTTGATTCCATAAAACGCTTGGATATTAATGTTTTCATTCTTAATCAATTTTGAGTGTTATTTGGATGTAGTTAAGCATTAGTGTAGTAGACCTCATGTTAGTTTATGTGTTGCTTAATGTACTTTGTGCAAGAAGGTGAATTAAAAGGTTTAAGTTTAGGTGTGCAGGAGATGAACTTATGCAATCTTCTGTAGGAAGTGGACCTTTCAGACAATGACACAATAACACATTAAAGAATGTAAACTCCATTCATGTTTTCTAGCTATAAGAAACTTTTTTTGTTTATTTAATAATAATTTATAGTTCTAAGGCATGCAAATGCTTATGTTTGGCAATTTGCTTTGTAAATTTACAAAGTTTTCTACTTATGATGAGGAATTTCATATTTGAAAGCTTTAAAGGGGCAACTGAATATAAATGTTCTTGGAATTACTTTTTTAACCATTGTTGTTTGTGACTTTCAAACGAGTAACGACTGCATATTGCAAATTGTCATGTTGATATTAGTTTGGGATACTTACAAAAAATAACAGAGAATGTTGCCAAATCTAAATTTGGCAGTTTTGGCACTAACTACACTCAATAGAATTTTTAATTTTAATATTGAGCTTTAACAGGATTTGATTATGGTTGGGAACTAGGGTTTGGTTTGAATTTAGTTTTACTATTAAAACTCTATAAATTAAACATGACTAACAATAATTGTATTAATGAACACAAGGAGTTAAAAGATATTTTTTTTACAAAATATTTCAAAATGCATCGCGCATCACGCAGGATACACGATACTCTTGACGTGCTTCTCCCTTTTATCCACCTTGCTCATATCCTAAGAAAAACATCACCTTATGTCTTTCCAATCAATCAATCAATCAATATATATATAAAAGGAGAGACCTCATTTGAGAGAATATGAGGTCTTGCCAAGTGGTGCTCTCTTTGAGGATTCTTTTGCAATAAAAGATATGAACTTTTTGTTTTCTTTGGTTCATTGTTTCAAGAATATTCATCTATCTCTCACAAAGATAAGTACTCTTTTTATACTAAAGAAACACCAATTAAAAGATAATGACTCTTTATTATCTTAGTTACATCGTTTCAAGACTATTTTTTTCCTCTTTAGGTTTTCACCTCTTGCACTTCTACTCCTTTATATACCCTTGCCCATAGTCTTTTACATCATCCTAACTCAAATGCACATATGAGATTCTCCAAACTAGGAAGGATGTAAACGACTTGTTGTTTTAATGCGGAAGTCAGAGGTCATTGTGGGTTTTGTGAGGGTTGTGATTGGATATGGGCCTTTGGTTGTTTGAGATTTTTGAAGTTGGAGCTTTTGTGTTGGGTTTGCGATGATGTGTAACTGGATTTTTGCCAATTGGCTGAAGCCATGAAGAACCTTTTATGGGCTTTGAGACTTTTGATTTGATAGATATATATGTCACTATATACAATTCTATCAACCTTCAATCCTTATTTCACTTTTTTTTTCACTTATTCTCTACATTAGTCTTTTTGTATTTTTTTACTTATTCTCTACAATAGTCTTTTTGTATTTTTTTACTTTTACTTTGATACTAGTGTATTGTATTGCACACGCATAAATGAAATAAAATTTTCCCTTATTAGTGTGAACTATTTGAATTGTATTTAAAATTATGAATTTGGTTTATAATTTAATAGATTTGAGAAAATTTGTTAATAGTTAACTTGAAGTTATTTTATATGAATTTAAAAAATCGTACGTAGTCTTTTAGAAAAAAAAAAAAAAAAAAAAACGTTAAAAGGAATATGATATAAACTTTGCTTGGGAGCTTGCTTCACAAATATATTAAATACTAAAAATATTTTGAATATGAACATTGAGGAGAATTGCACAGATACTCTAACAAAACTAATTAAAGAAAAGGGCACACCATCAGTTTGGAAATTAAGTATTTTCATTATACCAAATTCTGTATACTGTAACTGCAATTTAGTACCAGTTTTTCTACATATTGTTTTTAATATTAAATTAATAATATGATATGGTCTCCTAGGAATGCCAAATAACTATACAATTTCAATTTCATATATCAATATTAGTAAACAAATGCTAATCAATAGTTTGGAACTACTTCTAGAATAAGAAAAATTATAAATATGAATTAAGAAAAAGGAGCTAAAGCATTCGACAATAGTTTGGGAAAACATAAATACTACAACAGAAAACATAAAAATTATTTCCAAATGAAATTGCAAAGTGTCTGCACATCGCACAAGACATTATCTAGTTTTATTAATTATTGATCCAAAATATGAAAACATCTCACTCTTTAGTATCTTTTGACCGTTGAGTAATATCGTCCCCTTTTCTCTATTTCTATTTTTACTAAACTTACATTCTATGTGATGTGTCTTACTTAATTGAAAGCCTTTAGATTTTAAAGTGTCTTGAGAAATTTTAACTTGACATTAACTCCACTTCTAATTTCCTTTCATCCATTAGAAGTAAATCATTTATGAAAAGCATAAACCAACAGACTTCCTCTTGAATCGATTTAAAATAGCTGAAGCATATGAATAATAAAAATTTCAAGTAAAATAAGGGAACATACAAGAGAAAAATTATAAATAATAGCTAGGTAAGTATTTGGAGTATGTATTGCATCTGTCCTGAAAGTCGGGCAGCTAATAATCTTTATCTTTTTGTGGATGTAAGAAACTTAACACTGTGATCGATAAAGTGAACAGTAATGACCATCAACCAAAGCAAGTTAAAAGGCAATAATGCAAAACAGCAGTAAAAAAAACAAAAATCAGAATAAACATAAGAAAAAAAGAAAAAAGAAATAGAAAGCCCAAAACAACCCTTAATGATTTTAACACATAAATTAATTTGATTCTAAATTTACCCCCCCCCTCCCCAAAAAAAGAAAACACTTTTTGTGTGAATTGAATACGAAATGTACAAAGTTTAGCTACAAATTGACTGTACCCTAAAACTACAACCTTACTCAATAAAATAAGTATTACTACATATTTTTGAAAATCTAACCATTCAATTGCATATTCTTTACACTCTCAATATATATATATATATATATCAAATTTTGTGTCAGTCGGATATTATTTACTATATGATTTACAAGCTTATATTTTATGCATGATTTTGAACTACAAAAACTTGCAATTTAAATAATTTATTAGTAATATAGCTATTGATCTTTAATTTTCTAGAAATTTTGCAAACATAGAGGATATAAGAAGAAAATGAAATCTAATGGTGGATTTTTCAGAATTTACCTCTAATAAAAAAATATTGAGTAAAGTTGTAGCCTAAGGTTATAATCAATTTTGTAGCTAAATTTTTTCTATGTGAATTAAGTTTAAGTTTGCAATATGAGAAAATAATAAAAGTATTTCCCTCATCTCTCTCTTCCGTCACCACATGAAAATCATTTCCTTTTCAAACCAAGAAAACCATTCATGATAGTTATTGATCTATATTTTTTCCTTTATATATCTATTAAAAAAAAAAAGTTATTGTTTGTAGATTCTATTTTCAATTACAGTAAAATGCTGCATACTAAACAGATGCAAATCCAGGTGTGTTAGCAATTTCGATAAATTTACAATTATATATATGTGTGTGTTGCATAAGATTTCTACGTGTTGCAAATATTAATAAATGCCATTTTTATCAAAAAATTTCCTGCATAAATAGTTAAATGATTATTATGTATATTAATTTCTTGATAATTGTAAAAAAATGTCATTTAACTATTAATATATGGTTTAAATGGTATTTCATTTTCTTGTGTATATTTTATTTTTATTTTACTTGAGAAAGATATTTATTTTCTTTTAGTTATACAGTGTTATTATATTATAGTTTCCAATTTAATGCACACTACACAGTTTCTTCGAAACTTATATTTAGTAGCTTTTCTAATGAATCAGAGGTTACCACTGCGTATCTTTGATGCGGTAATCACTTTACAAATATAAGTGCTTGTGGGGTGTGGGGAGCAAGGGCTGATGTTTAAGTTTTCAAGAGGGAGTTTCACATAGATATACACTTAGATTAGGATAGAGTAGACTTTTTATCTTGTATATGTATATATATATATATATATATATATATAAAAATGATCCATAGGTTAGCAACTAATCTATATATATAATAATAGGTAAAGTAGAGAGAAAATCTAATTAAGTTTCAAAATAGAATTTAATGAGAGTCTAATTTTGCGCAATGTATCTCATCTAATTTAAATTTTATAATTTTGTGCTAAGTGAGTTAATTTAGTGTAAAAATTGAATTTCAATTAGAGTTCAATTTTGCAGCACGTGTCCCATCTTATCTAAATTTTTAAATTTTTGTGCCAAATTAGTTAATTTAGTGTAGAAAACGATGAGTCCAATATAATAAATCATAAAAAACATAATCATATAACTAAAAAAATTCAAATTTGTAAGTCATCTATATATTTATGTATTAATACGTAAAGCTTAGAGAAAATTGAATTAGTTTATAATTCAATTTTGCGCCATGTGTCTAAATTTATGTGGAAACTACACCATAATTATCCACTTAAGCTTGTGTCATATGTCTACTTAAATTTTTTAATCTTTGTGTCAAGTGAGTTAATGAATACAAATTACTAAGAATCTAATACTAATAAACTATAAAATTTATTAAAAAAAAAAAAAAAACAATCACATATACTAAATAAAAATCACCACATGTTTCTCAATAAATTAATAAAATAAAAATCACCACACGTTTTATCTTATTAAAAATTAGAAAAAAATGATCATAAGTAGTATTAAATTTAAATAAGAATTTTTATGTGAATAATTTTGTTTACTTAAAAAAAGACTAATTATCTATATTTTATGATAAAATTTGTGTTTAATTGTAATTGTATCTATATCATGGTTTTTAGACCCGGACCGTTTATTGAACCGTAAAAGGGAGAGGTTCAAGGTTTTTAAGGTCAAACCGAGGTTGAACCGGAATCGAACCGTAATGACGTCATAATTAATTTAATAATTATTTAAAATATAAATTAATTAATTAATTAATACAAATAGAAAAATAAAATAAAATATATTTTTCTTAAAAATTCTATAATTTATTTAACATGCCATTTTATTAACAAAAACAAAACAATAGATACAGTGATGCACTTAGATATTTCATATTTTGAACAAAAATTAAAGTATAATAATAATAATAATATAAAAAGCACTTTGTTTCATTCCAGGTTGACAAGTCTTGGCCTATCAAAAAAAAAAAAAAAGGTTGACAGGTCTTGGTTACAGTACAAAATTTTGAATTAAGGTAGCATTGTGCCATTGTCTCATCAAAGCACGTGGGTGGGGGTGGCTCTACAACATCAGAGTATTGATTTACTGTTTTTGTATTTTCAAATCAACGTGGCACTCTTATTTTTATAAAACTAAATAAAAGAAAAGTAAAAAAAATGTTGAATCACTTAAAAATCAAAACGTGGCATTGTCATTTAATAACCCACCAACCTCCACTTTCTTTTCATCTTATCTGATTGCCTCATTGTTCTCTCCTTTTCAGTCTTCTCTTTTCTCTTCATCAGTTTTTAAGTTTAACTCCACTGATCTCTCTTCTGCAGGTACGAAGACTAAAGCATAAATGGCGATGCTAAGATGTAATCTACCAAAAAATTATTACCTTCTGTGTTGGGGGCATCAGTAGGATTTCTTTCTAGTAATTTACTAAGAATGTTTTTCTCCTTTTTCCCTTAATTTTATTTCTATATATGGGTCGGTTTTGAAAATCAGCACCGACTGTGTCACCGCACCGGCGTCGGAAAGGTCATCAAGTTCCGTTTGCCAGCATCGACTCGTTCAGTCGGCCCAAAGCTTGGTACTGTTTGGTTGGTGAGGATCGGTTTTTTTTTTTTTTTAAGGTTCAGATTCAAAGGGAAGTAGGGAACCGTGAGAAGCGGTCTGATCACGGTTCTCAAAACCGGGAGGTCTGACCGCGGTTCGCACGGGTCTCTATTTTTTTTTCATTGAACGGTTCTTGAAGCTAAAAGAACCGTAAAAATGGACGGTTCGAAATTTTTTCGGTCGGACCGTACGATTCGGTCTGGGTTTCAAAATCATGATCTATATATGTATGCATCTGTTACATGCTTTAAAAAAAATTAATTTGACTAATTATTTATATTTTATAATAAAAAAAATTGTTTAATTTTAAATACACAAACGCATGGAGGTACTTGCTAGTTTATATTAACGTATGGAATCAAGCTAAGCCCACAGGTTCTTCTCAAAAAAAAAAAAGAGCTAGGCTTACAGGTGTCAGTTCAAGACAAAATGAAAATTCTTGATTGAATTTAAGGTTTTTGAGCTCTATAAATAGGCCCTTGTACATGTTCCTGCTACCCTCAAGTCTCATATTTCTCATCCATCATTCGAACTCCACAGAAAAATTGAAGTACAGCTCCAACAATGAGTGACCTCCCTCAAACACAAGGGAAAACCCTCCCAGATGCCTGGGATTACAAAGGCCGTCCAGCCGAGCGATCTAAAACGGGTGGTTGGACTGCGGCTGCCATGATTTTAGGTCTCACATACACACCCTCCCCTGCCCATATTTATTAGTATTCTATATTCTTCTCTCTTGTAGTTCTAGCATGTAATAATAATCCATGATTAATTTTTCTTCTGTGGGGTATTTTTCCACAGGTGGGGAGGCAATGGAAAGGTTAACAACGCTGGGTATTGCTGTCAATCTGGTGACCTATTTGACTGCTACCATGCATTTGGGCAATGCTACCTCTGCCAACATAGTCACCAACTTCCTCGGCACCTCTTTCATGCTCTGTTTACTTGGTGGATTTATAGCCGACACCTTTCTTGGCAGGTTGAAAATACTCCAAAAATTCAATCTATCCGACCTGCCAACTCACCAAAACTAACCCGACCCAACTCAACCCACCGGATTGGGTCAGTTTTTAGGGCTTGGTAGGTTGGGTTGGATTACAAAATTTTTTTGGTAGCGTGTCGGATTGGGTTCGAGTCATAAAATTCCAAACCAGTCAAACCCAATCCGACCCACCCATATATCTACTACATATTTAAAATATATTATATAATTAATAAATTTTATTAAATAACCAACTCTTCCTCATATCTTATATAAAAACCAATATTAATGTATATTAGTTTATATATTAATGTATAATTGAATTGAAATATTAGTTTATATATTAAGATATATTTTGTTTATCAATTCGTGTGGTAGGTGTGATCTATTTTTTTAGCACAATTTAATAATAATAGTAATTAAAAAAAAAATTATTCAACCGATGCTTCAACCTAACCCAACCCAACCTGACCATGTGAGTTGGGTTGGGTTTAATTTTTTTTAACCGTTTAGGTCAAAAAAATTACCTTAACCCGACTCATACACACCTCTTCATGATTCTTCCATCTTGAAAGCTGGGTTTGCGCTGAATATATAGTTAAAACCCATTAACAATTTTCTTTCCTTGATTTGCTTCCTCTCCTAATAGGTATCGCACAATTGCCATCTTCGCCAGCGTTCAAGCAACTGTAAGATTCTTGATCTTGCTTCTTGAATATTTAAGATTGTTCATTTTTTTATTAATCTTTTTGGTGATCAGGGAGTCACAATTTTGACAATCTCAACCGTAATCCCAAGCCTCCGTCCACCCAAATGCGCTGCGGACACAGTACCACCTTGCATCCCCGCAAGCGGCAAACAGCTAGCAGTTCTTGATTTGGCACTGTATCTCACAGCTCTTGGCACCGGTGGTCTAAAATCGAGCGTGTCAGGTTTTGGTTCGGACCAATTTGATGATTCAGACAAAGAAGAAAAAACCCGAATGACAAATTTTTTCAGTTGGTTCTTCTTCTTCATAAGCATAGGCTCGCTTTGCGCCGTGACAATTCTTGTGTACATTCAGGACAACCTGGGGAGAGAATGGGGTTATGGAATTTGCGCGTGCGCAATCGTTGTTGCCTTGGTTGTGTTCTTGTCGGGCACAAGGAGGTACCGGTTCAAGAAGCTTGTGGGTAGCCCACTTACGCAGATTGTTGCGGTGTTTGTCGCAGCGTGCAGGAAGAGGCGTTTGGAACTACCTTCGGATTCATCTTTGTTGTTCAACGATGAGGAGGGACAGAGGAAGAAGAAGCAGAGGTTGCCCCATACCAGGCAGCTGAGGTGAGTGATTTCTCAAACCATTCTTTCAACTACTCTTTTAACTGTAGTAACTGTGCTGTTATTTTCACCCCCTGTTTTTTCCTATAACTTGTGCTGAGATAAATTATGATTTACTATAAATAAATTAATATGCCAAAGTAATTTTACAGTCATCACAAATTGCCATCTTATATACTACTAATTTTTTTTTTTATAAATTTTATTGTGTTTTTCAAACTTAATAGATGATAACTCTTTTAAATAATCTATAATATTATTTCCCTTAATTTTGTTTCTAGTCCCTAAAATATCAAAAGTTCTAATTTACCATTCCTAAACTGTCAAAAACATTATAATTTTAACGATTCTGTCCATACCGATTATAACCTTCTATCCTACATGTATAAAAATTTTATTGTGTTTTTCAAACTTAATAGATGATAACTCTTTTAAATAATCTATAATATTATTTCCCTTAATTTTGTTTCTAGTCCCTAAAATATCAAAAGTTCTAATTTACCATTCCTAAACTGTCAAAAACATTATAATTTTAACGATTCTGTCCATACCGATTATAACCTTCTATCCTACATGTATAATAGAATGTTTAGGTGGCATTATTTAATGGTTATTTGGCATGATGTGGTTTGAATAATATCATAGAGTATAGTTGCCTCCTTTGTTGTGTCATACATGACAACAATAGTAATACGCATTACAATGGATCTTTGATCTCAATTACCTATTTTCCCATAGTCTTTATACTTTTACGCTCTCTTTTTTTACTTTTCTTTTTTCTTTTTACATCCATTTCATGTATTAAAATATGAATATTTTAGCATTAGTTCTAGATATTAATGTAAAATAATGGATTCAAACGAGTATATGACGATGTTTTTCCTTTACCTTAGTCTTAGCCTTACGTCTTGAACCTTTTCCCTATGGTCCCACCTTTAATGAGATTTTTACTCCAAAGGCACATCTTTCCATACACGACATTTTTTTTTCCAAATGTTAGTTTTTACTTTGGGGAGTGACATTATTAATTGGTGTATATTATTTGGCATTATTTAATGGTTATTTGGCATGACGTGGTTTGAATAATACCATAGACTATAGTTGCCTCCTTTGTTGTGTCATACATGACAACAACAGTAATGCGCATTACAATGGATCTTCTTTGATCTCAATTACCTATTTTCCCATAGCTTTTTTCTTTTTACGCTCTTTTTCTTTTTACATCCATTTCATGTATTAAAATATGAATATTTTAGCATTAGTTCCAGATATTAATGTAAAATAATGGATTCAAACGAGTGTATGATGATGTTTTTCCTTTACCCTAGTCTTGGCCTTATGTCTTGAACCTTTTCCCTATGGTCTCCCATCTTTAATGAGACTTTTACTCCAAAGGCACATCTTTCCATACATGACATTTTTTTTTTCCAAATGTTAGTTTTTACTTTGGGGAGTGACATTATTAATTGGTGTATATTATTTGGCCAATTGGTCTTCCATCTTGAACTTTTCCTCTACCAATGAGACTCTTACTCTAATGGACTAATGGTACAATTTTCCATATGCTCGTTAGCCGACATTTTCTTTCACTCTAATGGACTAATGGTACAATTTTCCATATGCTCGTTAGCCGACATTTTCTTTCAAATGTCATTTTTACTTTGGGGAGTGGCAACATTAATTAGATTATGTATTTGGCCAATTGTTCGATCTTGAATGTGACCAATCAAATCATGCAATTCATATTGGTCTTATATATATATATATAGAATATATATTTATAAAATTCAGTGCTCTCTATGACCTCTATCTCGTGCTAACTAATACAAAATAATCATTAAATAATACTCATTCCTTCTTAATTTGTTTGTCATGTTTGAAAAGTCAAACTTTTTAAAAGAACATCATTTATTGTCTTGTCTCTTCATTAAAATGTATAAATTTACAAAAGTACTCTTAAATAAATTTATCAGTTTTTTTTTTTTAAAGAGTTATTCTTAATGAGGAAACTAAAAAGGTGCCCAATTAAGACGATATTTTGACTTAAATATCAGTTTAAGAGTACTTTTGTATAAATTTACAAAAGTACTCTTAAATAAATTTATCAGTTTTTTTTTTTTTAAGAGTTATTCTTAATGAGGAAACTAAAAAGGTGCCCAATTAGATTGATTTTTTAAAATATTTGTTAGTTTTCTTTTCAAATAGTTTTGAAAATAAAGTAGGGTATAATAGGAACATTAGTAAATTAATGACTTTTATTTTTAGAAATTGGACGATATTTTGACTTAAATATCAGTTTAAGAGTACTTTTGTATAAATTTACAAAAGTACTCTTAAATAAATTTATCAGTTTTTTTTTTTTTAAGAGTTATTCTTAATGAGGAAACTAAAAAGGTGCCCAATTAGATTGATTTTTTAAAATATTTGTTAGTTTTCTTTTCAAATAGTTTTGAAAATAAAGTAGGGTATAATAGGAACATTAGTAAATTAATGACTTTTATTTTTAGAAATTGGACGATATTTTGGGACATTCCAAAATGGAATAGAGAACAAATAAACTGAGATGGATGGAGTATTATCTAAGCATTCCATTATATATGCAGATGATAGAAAGTTAACGAGATTGAATGGATTGTAATGAGATTGTTTAATATTTTTAATAGTTTAAGGATGAAGATAAAATTATTAAATTTACAAAAAAAAAAAATTGACATATTTTTTATTAAAAAAAAAAAGTGACTTTTGACTTAGCTTGAGGATGAAATCAAATTATGTAAACTTCAGGCACAAAAGTTAATATTTTTTCCATCCATATACTATTTTCGTTCAAGCATCTTTATAGGAATGCATTAGTGCTCTCATTGGTATAAATTTTTTTCTAAAAAAATGGTCTTGGTGTTTTTTTATTATTATTTTAAAGTAAGTCCACTTTTTTTTTTTTTCCTTTCTCCCAAAAAAAAAAAAATTGTTAGTCCACTTTTTAATGGTTAATAATTAAGGGAAATATTAAAGAATGGCCTAGAGGCATTGGTTTAGAAACTATTTTATGGAAAAATGATAAAGCAGTAAATTTTGTTGATAGTTTTTTTATATTTTTAATAAAAATAATGTCAAAACTTTTTTAATAAGATTTATTAATAATTGTCTTAAGGACACCTGTTAACATGACTCAATGTTTAAATTAAGACACTAATTAAGCATTATGAAGAAAATACACACATACACGCACTAGAACACCCTTTATTCTTCTTAAAAGAAAAAAGAATACCCCTTATTGAATGCATAACAAGCATGATAGTCCCAAACCCAGCAACTAGGCTTATCTCTTTGCTGGGGCATAGACGCATAGTGGCATATACCTATGCAATTTGGCAATCAGACACTAAAATTATTGACCTAGGATGCTAAATGAGTGGCCAGCCAGTACCTGGCGGCATCAAATTAATGCATGGGACACTAATAGCATACAACTTATGAGAGATATGATATAATTTTTTCAATCTACGTGTATATATATGATATAATTTTTTCAATTTACATATTTTGTCAGATAAGCTAACTTTAACCCATAAAATTTACATCCTTTAGCATTTCTTAATATAAACATCTAAGAATAAATAAAAGTTTTTGTTATCAAAAAAATTCATCAAATTTTTAATCATCTAAAAAAAAGTCATAATTTTTTCATCTTTGAGACACATGAGTGGGGACAAAAATTATGTTCTTGGGTCCTTCACAATCTCATCCTATTTGTATTTTTTTTTTTTTTTGGGTGAATAATCCCATTTGAATAACCCAAACTTGCCAATCATGCATCCAAAATTTACCATATAATTATATAAAACTTATATAGTATGAGCTGTAAGTGTGTGTAACGGGGATCTCAATCGACGACGCCACGCTAAGATTTACAATGGAATCAAAAGCTATATCACGAGGGGCGGCTATGGCTGCAGCCTGCCGCATATATGGCATTATGTCTCTCAAATATTTATATATATCTGTAATTTATTAATTTATAGTTTTCTACGTATAAATTTATTATATGTATAAAAAATTAATTTAATATATAATTTCTTTATATTATAAAAAATTTGGTTTGGATTTTCTAAAAATGTATTGATTTAATTAAATAATAAAGGTTTAACTTTGTTGTCTTTATTCCATGAGATTCTTCATATGGGAAAAAAAAAAAAGAACACTTTTCTACCTTTACAGTATGAGAAAATATACTATGCATCGGATGCATGTTTCTTCCCTTTAAGATAGAAGTGAACTCCACACATGAGAGAAAGGAAACATACATCATATACATATGAAAAGGAGAAAACATGCATTAGATGCATGGTATACTGCCTCGCACAGTACGTATTGCGGCTTGATCTACCAAACAAAATCACAATAACAAATTACTCTTTTTTTTTTTTTTTGGTTGCTAATACCAACGGATCAAATTACTTTTTATTTTAATGAGTACGCAATCACATTGTCAGTTGTCCTTGAATCCATATCTAGCCATGTCATTTTCATTTTGATCCGTATATGCAACTGCAATTTAATTCACAGGTTGGTGTACCATCATGACAAGCTACTTACAGAGTAATTATAAATTTTATTATATAAATCTTAAAAAATGATGTGTAATGCTTTCTTTTTAAATATTCATTTATTAGATGGTTAAAATTCAACAATTACATTGTGTTGTAAAGTATATTTAATACAATGTGTAATAGCTTTCCAAAAAAAAAAAAAAATAATACTAAAGATGTTATAAATAAGTTTTACAAACTAATACATCATTAATAAAAAAATAAATAATAACATTAATTTAATGAATTACTGAAATCCACCAATCACATTAATTATCTATTAATAAATTTCTACTTATAAATTTATAATAGTTTTAGCATTTCTAAAAACAACAATTTAAACATTTATTTATTATATTATTAAAGTTTACTAATTACATTAAGTACCATATCATTCAATCTAAGAAATTGAAAAGAACGTTGAATACTATCATTTAAAAAATAAAATAAAATCTAATGGTGCATATGCACTGTGCAGTTTCTTGGACAAGGCAGCAATCAAGGACCCGAAAATGGCCAGTGGTATCACTGCAGTAAACAAGTGGTATCTATCAACCCTAACAGATGTTGAAGAAGTGAAATTGATCATTAGAATGTTACCCATTTGGGCTAGCACCATCATGTTTTGGACAGTGTATGCCCAAATGACCACATTCTCAGTCTCACAAGCAACCACCATGGACCGACACATTGGCTCCTTTCAAATCCCCGCAGCTTCCCTAACCGTCTTCTTTGTTGGTAGCATTCTTTTGACTGTCCCAATTTATGATAGAATCATTGTTCCCACAGCTGGAAAAGTGCTTAAGAACCCACATGGTCTTACACCATTGCAACGTATAGGGGTTGGTCTTGTTTTCTCAATCTTTGCAATGGTGGCAGCTGCATTCACTGAAGTGAAGCGTTTGAAAGCCGCACAATCACATGGTTTAGCGAATAATCCAACGGCTGAGATCCCGTTAAGCGTGTTCTGGCTAGTTCCCCAGTTTTTCTTTGTGGGATCTGGGGAGGCCTTTACTTATATAGGACAGCTTGATTTCTTCCTAAGGGAATGTCCAAAAGGGATGAAAACTTTGAGCACAGGGCTGTTTCTGAGCACACTTTCGCTAGGGTTTTTCGTTAGCTCTTTACTGGTTAGTATAGTGCGCAAGGTGAATGGGAACCAGAGGCCCTGGCTAGCTGATAATCTGAATCAAGGGCAGCTTTACGATTTTTACTGGCTTTTGGCAATATTGAGTGCTGTGAATTTGGTGATCTATTTGTTTTGTGCTAAGTGGTATGTGTACAAGGACAAGAGGCTTGCTGAGGAGGGGATAGAGTTGGAAGAAACAGAGCTTAGTTGCCATGCATAAGGGTTTCTCTCACTTTGTTTTAGTTTTAATCTTAAAGCAAGTCCTCCTCTTTGATGAAGAAATTGTTTAGGATATAAAGTGATAAGAAAAATAATGGCAATTTGAGGACGTTTGTAACGTTATTTTTAAGGATATTTGACTTATTTTATATATGTACTCATAAAAATTTTGTAAAATATTTCATTTGGGACAATTCATATTTAAAACACGAATAATGCTAGAGAAACAAATTATTTTACAAAAAATTATATAAACAACTGATATAGTAGGTGATTATTAGTAAATAAAAAAGTGATATTAATAGTGAGTTTAGATAGAAACCAATAAGAAGTTGGCCATATCAATATTTTGTAAAAATGTTTTAAAATACAAACCAACTTCCTTACGTATCATAACTTGCGTTAGATTTATAATACATCTATGTAAATGTTTTTTATCCTTTTACGTACAAAGGAGAATATGGAAAGCAGGAATAAACAAAAATGTCAAGAAAATATAGATTTTTGGTAGCAAAGTAAAAGAATGAACGTAAATCTAAATTTTTAATACATTTTTTTTAATGAGAATTTGTATAATTAAAAATAATATCAAATTGATCTTGACGTCTAGACCAAAAATGTGGAATTTAGAGTTCAGATGAGCAAAATGTGGCATTGAGAACAAGTTCGAGAGTTTGAGACCATTTCAGCCTTGACATCAACATTGCGATAATAATGATATCAGGACCATGATTCCTCAATCTAGGGCTGTTTAGAGACTTGGCCAACCTGACCCATCTACCGCCACCAATCAAAACAGACTCGCTGCCGACTGAACTGACTTCTCTGGTGGTCGGTGACGGGTTTCTTCCTTCAAAACCCGAGTTCAGCAGGATGGATGTCAGTTTTCCTTCTCCAAAATCCAGTCAACCCGATCCGACTGACCCATAAAATTTTCGATGATATTTGGTAGATCTGACAAGATCTAGACCATTTTCGTTAAGATCTCAGCAAGATTTCGCTAGGTCTAGTCGAGATCTTGCCGAAAATGGCCAAGATTAGGTAGGATCTAGCAAGACCTTAAAGATTTTGGCCTTTTTCTCTGTTTTCATGCCAGATTCTCGTTGTTTTCCAAATCTTCGACCCCAACTGACCTACTTGCCACTTGTTGAAGCTCAAACCCCCTCGATCTGATCATCATCTTGGTCGGCAGCGGGTTGAGATTTTGTCCACCCGATCTAGTTGGGTTGGATGCGGGTTGAGCACAATCCCGATCCGACTTGACTCGTGAACAAGCCTATCTCAATCAATAAAAGCATAAATAATAGTAACAATAATAATAGGCATAAACCCTATATAAGCTCCAAATTTTTATTTTTTTATTTATTTATAGAGTTTTAACCTATAATGTCTGATTCTGATAATTACACTATTTATTATCAAACCAAAATACTAATAAGTTTTGATGCATGTACGTACATCACATGTGATTTGTCAATTATGATTTGGCATAAACCACATGTAAGCTCTAAAAATATTATTCCAAAAGCTGCCAAAACTTTACTTATTGTTGCACTTAAGTGTCACAATCAACTTTTTCCTAGAAACTTTTGTTTTGGTCATTTTCGGTTGTTAAATAGTACCACAAATGAACTAATTTTGTCATAATACACCTCTTCTCTCGACAAAATAGTGTCATATAAAATAATAAAAAATTTAATTTCATCAACTTTTTCAAAATTGACTTGGGGATAGGGAATTTTCTTTCAAATTGAAGTGTGCTACCTCGTTTGTAAATGAGTCAAACCAAGTTTAATATTAAAGTTCATTATTATTTATTTAAATTTATTTTAAATACAAGCCAAGCTCGAGCTCAAGATCTCAGCGAGATTTTGCCAGATCTAGTCGAGATCTTGCCAAAAATGGCCTAGATTAGGTAGGATTTGGCAAGACCTCAAAGATTTTGGCTATTTTTTCTTTGTTTTCATGCTAGATTCTTGCCATTTTTCCAAATCTTCGACCTTGACCAACCTGCCTGCCACATGTTGAAGTTCCAACCCCTCGATCCGATCATCCTCTCAATCGGCAGCAGGTTGAGATTTCGTCCATCTGATCTAGTTGGGTCGGATGCAAGTTGAGCACAAACCTAATCCGACCCGACCCATGAATAGGCCTATCTCAATCAATGAAAGCATAAATAATAATAACAACAATAATAATAGGCATAAACCCTATATAAGCTCTAAATTTTTATTTTTTATTTACTAATAGAGTTTTAACCTATGACGTCTGATTCTAATGATTACGTTATTTATTATCAAACCAAAATACTAATGAGTTTTGATGCATGTACGTTGGCAATTATGCCCTATCAAAGTTTGGTAAATACATCACATGTGATTTGTCAATTATGATTTGGCATAAACCACATGTAACCTCTAAAAATATTATTCCGAAAGTTGCCAAAACTTTACTTATTGTTGCACTTAAGTGTCACAATCAACTTTTTCCTAGAAACTTTTGTTTTGGTCATTTTCGGTTGTTAAATAGTACTACAAATGAACTAATTTTTTCCTAATACACCTCTTCTCTCGACAAAATAGTGTCATATAAAATAATAAAAATTTTAATTTTATCAACTTTTTCAAAATTGACTTGGGGATAGGAAATTTTCTTTCAAATTGAAGTGTGTTTACCTCATTTGTAAATGAGTCTAATATTAAAGTTCATTATTATTTATTTAAATTTATTTTAAATACAAGCGAAGCTTGAGCTTAAGATCTCAGCAAGATTTCGCTGGATCTAGTCAAGATCTTGTCGAAAATGGCCTAGATCAGGTAGGATTTGATGATACCTCAAAGATTTTGGCCGTTTTTTCTTTGTTTTCATGCCAGATTCTTGCCATTTTACAAATCTTTGACCTCGACCGACCTGCTTGCCACCTGTTGAAGTTCCAACCCCCCCGATCCGATCATCCTCTTGGTCGACAGTGGGTTGAGATTTTGTCCACCCGATCTAGTTGGGTCGGATGCGGGTTGAGCACAAACCCGATTCAACCCGACCCGTGAATAGGCCTATCTCAATCAATGAAAGCATAAATAATAATAACAACAATAATAATAGGCATAAACCATATATAAGCTCTAAATTTTTAATTTTTATTTATTTATAGAGTTTTAATCTATCACGTCTGATTTTGATGATTATGCTATTTATTATCATACCAAAATACTAATCAGTTTTGATTCATGTACGTTGGTAATTATGCCCTATTGGAGTTTGGTAAATATGTCACATGTGATTTGTCAGTTATGATTTGGCATAAACCATATGTAAGCTCTAAAAATATTATTCCAAAAGCTGCCAACCTTTACTTATTGTTGCGCTTAAGTGTCACAATCAACTTTTTCCTAAAAACTTTTGTTTTGGTCATTTTCAGTTATTAAATAGTACCACAAATGAGCTAATTTTGTTGTAATACACCTCTTCTCTCGAAAAAATAGTGTCATATAAAATAATAAAAAATATAATTTGATCAACTTTTTCAAAATTGAATTGGGGATAGGAAATTTTCTTTCAAATTGAGGTGTGTTTACCTCATTTGTAAATGAGTCAAACCAAGTTTAATATTAAAGTTCATTATTATTTATTTTTATTTATTTTAAATACAAGCTAAGCTTAAGCTTAAGATCTTGGCGAGATTTCCCCGGATCTAGTCGAGATCTTGCCGAAAATGGCCTAGATTAGGTAGGATTTGGGGAGACCTCAAAGATTTTGGCAGTTTTTTCTCTGTTTTCATGCCAAATTCTCACTATTTTCCAAATCTTTGACCCCGACTGACCTGCTCGTCGCCTATTGAAGTTCCAACCCCCCCCAATCTGATCATCCTCTTGATCAATAGCGGGTTGAGATTTCATCCACCCAATCTAGTTGGGTCGAATGCGGGTTGAGCACAAAACCGATCCAACCCGACCATGAACAGGCCTATCTCAATCAATGAAAGCATAAATAATAATAGACATAAACTCTATATAAGCTCTAAATTTTTATTTTTTATTTATTTATAGAGTTTTAACCTATGATTTCTGATTCTAATGATTACGCTATTTATTATCAAACCAAAATACTAATCAGTTTTGATGCATGTATGTTGGCAATTATGCCCTATCGGAGTTTGGTAAATATGTCACATGTGATTTGTCAATTATGATTTGGCATAAACCACATGTAAGCTCTAAAAATATTATTCCAAAAGCTTCCAAAACTTTACTTATTGTTGCACTTAAATGTCACAATTAACTTTTTCCTAGAAACTTTTGTTTTGGTCATTTTTGGTTGTTAAATAGTACCACAAATGAGCTAATTTTGTCATAATACACCTCTTCTCTCGACAAAATAGTGTCATATAAAATAATAAAAATTTTAATTTTATCAACTTTTTCAAAATTGACTTGGGGATAGGAAATTTTCTTTCAAATTGGGGTGTGTTTACCTCATTTGTAAATGAGTCAACCCAAATTTAATATTAAAGTTCATTATTATTTATTTAAATTTATTTTAAATACAAGCCGAGCTCAAGCTCATTGCCAAATTAGATTATATATACAAGCTTGGTTTATTTTATTCACAAACAAACTCATGTTGTTTCAAGAGCTACTTGATTAATTTATTTATTTTTACATATTCAATAAACACTATGACTAAAATTTATTTCTTCTTCACAAATTTATGATAATAATTAATAACCATTATAATTGAAAGTATATTACTTGAGTTAATTAGATGGAATATTGATTTTTGTTCATGAACATATAACAACGAGATTCACCAATCTTTTACAGTTAAAAGTTATAAATATTTTTATCAAAAAATTGATGATTTATATCATCTATTAATTACAGGTAATAATTTAATATCTTATGAACTTAAGTACAAACTTATATAATTCAATATTAAATATTAAATATGTATAAGTATATTTATACTTATAATGATATATTTATATTTGGTCTTGTTTTTGTTTTGTAAATAAATAAATGAGAACTCCAATGTAAAAGCCTTGATCTAGGGGATAAAATTACATCGGTTGACACATGTTGGGTGGTGATTCTTACATTATATGGAACACACAATAATGATGAAAAGCACCGTTCTAATCATGAAGGTTATATTACCATAGACTATAAAAGTACTCACCTACTCCTTTCAAAATGTTCTTCCATTAAAGTTGATTGTGAGAGTTATGGGTGAATTGGTTGGCAATATAGCTACATGCAATCCCACAAGAGAAAAAATATATAGTTAAAGTAGAAGGTATATTATGTGAGGCATTGGAGGAAAGCCAAAATATATTAAATTTAGAGAATGGGAAATTGACGATGCACCTTACCTACTTCACGCAACAAATGATAAATAAAGATTTATATCATACTAATATTATTACAATACAATTATTTTGTGTATGTTGTTGTGCTTGAAATGCTAGGTAGTAGGTGATTCTCATCTCTTTTTTTTCTCTAAAGATATGATGTATACATATGTAAGTTTGGATTACACATGCAAGATATGTGCTTGCCGTTATATAAAATAGCGATATAAGATCAAATATAAAACTTATTTATAATACAAATCACAGTTAAATAATTGATTTGAGAAGTGCATGAAAAGTATCAGTAAAAAAAATTATCTTTTTTTATTATTTATGAAGGAAACTTGAATATTATAATAGAAACATGATACATTACAAATCGATATTATAGCATATTTCAAATATATATACATGTGCTTAAAAAACATAAGATCACAACTCCAAAAAGAACTCCTAAAAATTGTTCATTTTTGGTGAAATGGGAAATTTGATTAAAAGAAATTAAGTACTATAAACTACAAAGACTAGAGTACATATCACCCAAGTATCATCCAAAAGCTAATACAAAATACAATGAGTAGGCTTAGAATACAACACAAAGGATTCACTACAAATGTTTCCTTCCTCTGCCAAAAAATTCACATACTGATTTCCTTTTTGTGCAATGAGTAGGCTTAGAATAAAACACCAAGGATTCTTTACAATTGTTTCCCTTCTTCGCCAAATATTCACATACTAATTTTCTTCGTGCAGGACATGTTGGAGGTGCAATTTTTCAAAAACTTGAAAGAAAGACATGCAATCTGACATAATAAGAATAATATTGATTAGGATGTTTTGAAATGTAAATATGCAAATTGCGTACTCCAAAATTTTGATGAACATAATGGATTTACCAAATAGAGCACATAACTATAATGGATTAACAAAAAAGAGCACATATCCTTTTGATATAGAAAGATAAAGTGATATAAAATACACTAATAATGGGTTTTTTTTCCTAATTAGTTTTTAATATATTTTTCAAAAATGGATATCTACCATTATTCTTAACTTGAAATTATATATCTATTGCATTTTTTTTTTCTTGGAAGATCATAAATGTAGATAATAATTAACCTATGTAATTATTTTCCACAAATTTCAAATCTTAATACTTTTTAATGAATATTATATGTAGCATTAAGTATGTATAAGTATATTTTAAACATTTGTACAGTTAATATTTGTGAGCACACTATTATATTTAAACTTGACTAAGTAAATGTTTTTTCTATCGAGCTGAACCCGAACTAGTTTATAAACAAGTCATTTATTTATGACTCTAAGCACTAAGCAGCTATAAAAAGAAAGGAGAAATGTGGAAAGGAAAACAATATAGGTGGGTCGGGGGTAGGAAGTACAAAACTTTTCTTTCAAACGAACCTAATGAGGTGCTCGATTTGATGAGGAATTCGTGCAAAGCCCATTAATTAATTTATTATATACCATCTTGCAGTGGCAAAGATAGGAATTTATCATTGGGGGGCCATATATAAATTTTTTTTTTTTTTTTTTGTGAGTGTATGAAATCTAAAATAGTAATGTATAATACTTCATAACTCAAAATGTACTATAAACAAAAAGTGAACTATTTTCTAAATTACCATTTTCATTTTTTTTTTTGAAGAATGAGTCAATAGTTCTAACTTACCCATGAACCTAGATTTATCAAATTAAATTATCACTCATTAAATAAAATGACTTAGATTTTTAAAAATATACTAAAAAAATTCTAATTGTTTAAAAATTGCTAAATAAAAGACAAATAATCATTCAAATGTCAATGCATAAAAAAATATAATAAACAACAACTAAAAATACATGTTAATATAGTAGTATATACTGTATATAATATATTGATTATTATAATAATAAATAATATATTATAAGGAATATAAAAAATAAAGCTATGAAAAGTACAGTAAAAAAATAAATAAATAAAAACAGTACAAATGCAAACTACCTAACCTCGGAAAGAGTTTTATGGGCCAGCTGGTCTTAAGTAGGGGCATAAATGGGGCACTACACAGTGTGAGTGATTAGGGGTGTGCAGAAAGTCACTGTCAATGATCGAACCGACCGGTGCCAATCTTCCCACGTCGCCATTGCAACTGATCGACGAAGCTGATGCCAGCGATTGAAGCACGAAGGGAGTTCCAATGCTAGTGCAGTGCAGTCACCGAAGCAGAAAATCTGAAACCGAGACATGTTGAACCAAAACAATATCTGTATATGGTTTTGAGAGTTTGGATACGGCGTTGTTTTACCGGTCTTCATTTCATTTTTTTTTAATAAAACATCGTTGTATTGGGTGTTATTAAAAAAAAAAAAAAAAAAAAAAAAAGGTGCCATTTTATTCTAGGTTTTCAAATTTCTACCCTAGTAAAAATTCATTCTATTCTCTCTCATAACCGTTAACTCTCTCTCTCACCTCTCGCCTCTTGCCTGACGTAGTGATGCCTTGCCGTTGCCACTTGGCTCGGCTAGCCTCTACAGTAGGCGCTCACTTACCAGTCATGGTGGCAAACCACCGGTAAGCCACTAAGCCCCTCTCATCTCTCTCACCTCTCAGCAAAAAGTCCAAACTAAGTAAATATCATGTTGTTTTGGACTTTTGGGGGTTGTTTTGTTTATGTGCAATATCATGTTGTTCTTCGCTAATGGCATTTGGCAAGCATAGGCAATTTCTCAAAACCAAAATACCCTATTGAAAAATAATGTACATGCTTGCACCCTTGTTTTGTGCTGAATCATATTGTCATATAGTTTATACTTTATACTATTACTATGTACGAAAGTATCACAGTTTATACTTTATAATATTATCACAGTCTACTAAGTACTAACCTTTTTTTTTCATTAGCATTTTAATTTTTGAGGGAGACAGGGATTGAGGGAGTTCTCTCTTTCAATCCTTTATCTAGAGGTAATCACTAATCACTCACTATATTCAACATTTTAATTTTAAATTTTTAGTACTTAGTAACAACTGCTTAGTAATAGTTTTTTTTTTTAATAAAAAAAACAAATATAATCTTTAATGTTTCGAACTTATCAAACCAATTAAATTGACCACAAGAAACCACACCGCTATAGGTTGAAAACCAACCCTAAGCGGTATGCATCCATTTTAATTATGAGAAAATTGATTCCTATCGGTTCAGTAACAAATTTGAGAAAAAATCGAGCCGACTAAACCGCACACACCCTAAGTGCAATAGTCAAGGATGAGGGGTTGGGGCCCGCGGCACAACCACAATCACACAAATTGAGTAACAAATTAAGGGGCCCACAGCACTGACAAAGACAATGACAAATCACAAATTGAGTCACTCTTTCTTCTTTCTTGTCTAATAATAGTAGTTTGAACACATAGTACAAATAATAAACAAACTAAGTGCTCATTTGGTTAGATATTTCTAGTATCGTTATTTAAGTGTTGTGAAAATACATGTAGGTTAAAAAGTGTTATGAAAATATGTGTTTTAGTGTTTAAATACTAAAAACTGTTATTTACACACATGTACCAAACATCCCCTAAAAGTCTGAAAAGAAAAGAACTAAAAGTCTGAAAAGGAAAAAAAAAAAAAAAAAAAGCCAAGAAGGCAAAGGCAGTCTTGCAAAGGCAGTCTTGCAATGGCAAGAAGAAGCCAAAAAAAAAAAGAAAAAAAAAAGAGAAAAAGGCAAAGTCAGTGGTGAGAAGATGGCAAAGAAGAAAAAGAAGAAGAAGCCAAGTCCTCAACGGAGAGAGAGAGAGAGAGAAAGAGAGAGAGTCACTTGTGTGAGAAAGAATGCTTTTGCAATTGTGTGGGAGACTTAGTGATGTGGCATAGCAACAAAGTTTATGACTTTTCATTTTTTTTTTTTTTAACTGCTTTATACAAATAAGTGCTAGATGTGTTTGGATGAAAGTTATAAATTTTTTTCCCTTTTATTTATTGAAATAATTGTTAAAATATTCATTTTAAAAATACTAAATGTTTAATTATTATAATTTGTTGACAGATGCATTAATAGATTGTATTTTATTTAAATGAAAATTATGTTTATTTTTAAAATTTCTTTAAAATATATGTATATTATCAGGAACGATGGCTGATAAGGATTTTTAAAATTTTCCAATTGTTTAGAATATCTTCAAAAAAAAAAAAAATTTCAAAACTTTTTGGGGGAGGGAACTAAGGCACCTTTCGGTCCTCAGGTGGCTCTGCCACTGTCATCTTGTACACCACTTTTTAACCAGATTCTGTATATTTATCAAAAGCAACACGATGCTTCTGCAGACCACGGAATTGCATAAAGAATGACAACACACCAAATCCTTGCTCGTGGTTTCTAAGACTGGAATCAACCAAAGCTTTGCTCGTGATCTCTAAGACTGGTATTAACTGGGCCGAGATCAAGAGAATAATACACATTTAGCAATGTGAGACTACGTGAAACTTTATCTTTTTTTGGTAAACATGCACTGTTTTCCAGTCACGTAAAAAAATCGAGATAAGAGTCCCACTCCCACTCCCACTCCCACCAACCAAAAATAAAATAAAAATCAGTAGCATGAATGCCCAAATTGGTCTTCCTCTCAACCTCCCAATAATTCGAGGACCACATAAAGTAGCATTACAATCGATCACGCAAACTAAATAAATAAATGATGAATTATGCAAGGTGTTGTTCATTCATGGGAGCAAATGTAGAACTAAAGACGTTCAAGCCCAATTCTTCTTGTTGTCAAACAACTGTGAAGCTATTCATTTCGTATTGAAAATTGCACTAGTACTACTATGATTAGGACTGTTCAACATAAGATGTCAATTTCAACAACCAAACCCGCACTTACATATTAATTAGCTTTCCTTTTAATACTCATTAATCATTTCTTGTGATCTTGATGATCCTACCACCAAATTATGCATTAGTCTGGCCTACTTTTTACAAAAGTAGAGTGCAAAAACATTTTACCTCCACGAGGGAGAAAAGCATTGGTACCAACTGGCCAGGTTACGAATATATAAGTTTATCCAAACTCCATGGAAGTTCCACTATTTTTTTTATGTTTAAAAAAATATGTTATCTTGATATTGTGGGGGAAAGGGTTGCTTTTGTACGGCTATTTGATTGCTGTTGCTACTGTGAGAAAGTAGCCTGGCTTCTAGTGAGATGTGGTCGGGGAATACTTTTTGAGTTGAAAATCACATTAGGAGGTTTACATGTCGGCCACCTTCCCCAAGGTGATTAGTTTTTTCACACCTAGTTAGTCAACTCAGGAAGGCGTTATATACTTTTATCGATTAAAACAAGCAAACTCTGGCTTGAAAGCAAGATTGACAATAAACTTCTAGAATGGACTTTTCTTGTATAAAGAGATCATCAAAAGTTAGCGCACAAGAAATTAGGAAATCGAAAAGTACTAGAAGCTAGAAATCATCTTAATGATAGAATTGAGTGGAAATTAGTAACCTAAAGGGAATTGTTACAAGGATCAATACTCATTGCCATTGGCTACGACCTACACTGCAAATCCCTTTGTTTAGGCCTTTAATTAATTATTTTTGCTTTTTATAGTCATTTTTTCTGTAATTATAACTTTTAATTTAAAAGTCAAAATAATATCCCATATGTTTTAGCACATTTCCTAGCAGCCATAGAATTTAATTTTGTAATTCTCTCTGTAGGGATGAAGGGTCCAAATAAGGGTAGTGGCTGTGGGCCACATTTGAGGATGTCAAAGAGCCCAAAAAACAAGCACATATTAGTAAAGGCAAGTAGATTGCAGCGCTGAGGAAGAGGTCAAATCGTAATGAACCGGTGATGTTGTCCGAGGAGCAATCCTTCCTCAGCCAACAGGGAGGAAACCTAAAGTCTGGCCACTCATCAAGTACTGGGCATTGGGTGGCCATGCTTGGGAGGATAAGATTTAGAAAGATGTGAGTCAGCAAAAAATTGAGAAATATCTGGGAAGAAGTTGCTACCACCGCATTAAATGCTCTGCATCTCCCCCTGGCCGCATTCATGTCGAAGTGATACCTGAATAGTAATTTAATTAATTAATTTTTTTTTCTGCTGGTGGTGGTGGTGGTGGTGGCTGTGGCTATGGCTGATAGTTGATGGTAGAGGTGGTTGTGGTTGTGCTGTGGATGTTTTATTGGTAGTGGAATATATTATTTTATTGTAGGGATTTATTATTTATTGTGATGTTTATATTATTTTATTGTGTTGAAAGCTAAAATAGATCTCCTACTGCAGCATGTGTGTAGCTAAAATAGATAAAGTAAGTTTTGGTGGAGCTAAAAAGTTAAATTTTTAGCTCCACTGCTGCAAATGCTCTAAGACTGGTATTAACTGGCCGAGATCAAGAGAATAATACACATTTAGCAATGTGAGACTATATGAAACTTTTT
This sequence comes from Quercus suber, assembly GCF_002906115.3. NCBI lineage: Eukaryota > Viridiplantae > Streptophyta > Magnoliopsida > Fagales > Fagaceae > Quercus > Quercus suber. Next base: position 374,363 of record NW_027070028.1, read on the forward strand.
CTTTTTTTGGTTAACATACACTGTTTTCCAGTCATGTAAAAAAATATGGAGATAGAGTCCCACTCCCACCAACCAAAAATAAAATAAAAATCATTAGCATGAATGCCCAAATTAGTCTACCTCTCAACCTCTCAATAATTCGAGGACCACATAAAGTAGCATTACAATCGATCACGCAAACTAAATCAATAAATAAATGATGAATTATGCAAGGTGTAGTTCATTCATGTGAGCAAATGTAGAACTAAAGACGTTCAAGCCCAATTCTTCTTGTTGTCAAACAACAGTAAAGCTATTCGTTTCGTATTGAAAATTGCACTAGTACTACTAGGATTAGGACTGTTCAACATAAGATGTCAATTTCAACAACCAAACCCGCACTTACATATTAATTAGCTTTCCTTTTAATACTCATTAATCATTTCTTGTTTTCTTGATGATACTACCACCAAACCATGCATTAGCCTGGTCTACTTTTTACAAAATGTAGAGTGCAAAAACTTTTTACCTCCACGAGGGAGAAAAGCATTGGTACCAACTGGCCAGGTTACGAATATATAAGTTTATCCAAACGCTATGGAACTCATGGAAGTTCCACTATTTTTTTCATGTTAAAAAAAAAATGTTATCTTGATATTGTGGGGGGAAAAGGTTGCTTTTTTACGGCTTTGATTGCTGTTTTTACTGCGAGAAAGTAGCCTTCCTTCTAGTGAGATGTGGTCGGGGAATACTTTTTGAGTTGAAAATCACATTAGGAGGGTTACATGCCACCTTCCCCAAGGTGATTAGTTTTTTGACACCTAGTTAGTCAACTCAGGAAGGCGTTATATACTTTTATGGATTAAAGCAAGCAAACTCTGGCTTGAAAGCAAGATTGACAATAAACTTCTAGAATGGACTTTTCTTGTATAAAGAGATCATCAAAAGTTAGCACACAAGAAATTAGGAAATCAAAAAGTACTAGAAGCTAGAATTCATCTTAATGATAGAATTGCGTGAAAATTAGTAACCTAAAGGGAATTGTTACAAGGGTCAATACTCATCGCCATCGGCCATGACCTACACTGCAAATCCCTTTGTTTAGGCCTTTAATTAATTATTTTTGCTTTTTATAGTAATTTTTTCTTTAATTATAACTTTTAATTTAAAAGTCAGAATAATATCTCATCTGTTTTAGGTCATTTCCTAGCAGCCATAGAATTTAATTTTGTAATTCTCTCTATAGGGATGAAGGGCCCAAATAAGGGTAGTGGCCGTGGGCCGCATCTGAGGATGTCAAAGAGCCCGAAAACAAGCACATTTTAGTAAAGACAAGTAGACTGCAGGGCCGAGGAAGAGGTCAGATTGTAATGAACTGGTGATGTTGTCCGAGGAGTAATCCTTCCTCGACCAACAAGGAGGAAACCTAAAGTCCGACCACTCATCAAGTACTGAGCATTGGGCAGCCGTGCTTGGGAGGATAAGCTTTAGAGAGATGTGAGTCAGCAAAGAATTGAGATATATTTGGAAAGAAAGCTGCTACCATCGCATTAAATGCTCTGCATCTGCCCCCCTGGCCGCATTCATGTGGAAGTGATACCTGAACAGTAATTTTTAGCCTTACAGCTACCCACAAAGACTTCAAGAAGGTGCTGATACAAGTATCAAGGAGATTAGCAATCTCACCTGCATGTGGAGGGCTGAGATGAAAGAGATGAAGGGAATATAAAAGTGAAGGATTCCATTACAAAAGGGGCATGAGAAAAATACAAGAAAAAGATATTTGTAACCAAGAACTTGCTTTGTATAAGTCTGAAAATATATTCAAGAACAAACCATCGTTCGACTCGACCAAGTAGAACTTTTCTGTCTCAACTCGTTGTTTACAGTCACTCCTAGCTCAAGCTAACCCAAATTGGTTCTTATTGGACTCACTGAACATTCAACTTCAAACACACTCTCTAACAAATTCATTGTTGTGGGCATATTGTGTCATTGTCCAAATCCATTAGGCTCTGAACCAATCCTTGCCCTTACAATTGGCGCCATCTATAGGGAGTTGAACATTCTTGAGTTTGTGCAATCATGGTGGGTTCAGGGCCAAACCGAGAGGAATCTGTGGGATCTCAACATCATGACCATTTCATTAACCTAGAAAGAATGAGAGATTGTGAAGTGAGTGTGCATACTACTTACACCAGTTGAAGCCAATCTAGAACTGGAAGCCATGTTTCACATGGGGAGAATACTAGAAACTTGCAACTGGAAATAGATCGTTTACGGAGGAAGTTACGTCGTAAGTAAAGGAAGGAGTCTCTATCAAGCTTAGGGTCCTCATCTGATGGTGATAGTAATTATAGGCCTAGATCATGGACTCCTCCTAGTAAGTCTTTTTCTTATAATGAAGAGCGTCATCATAAGCGAAGGAATAGGAGCCCAACCTATTGGGGTTGGGAAATGATGCTATGAGTAGGGCTTTGCGCCAAATCTCAAAATCCCCATTTACATGGAAGATTGAGAGGGAAAAACTTCTTGGTGATTCACATTGCCAACTTTTACCATGTATAATGGAAGGACGGACCCGGTGGAGCATGTAAGCCATTTTAATCAGAGGATGGCAGTTCATTCGAGGAATGAGGCACTGATATGTAAGGTGTTTCCATCCAGTTTGGGGCCCGTGGCAATGAGATGGTTTGATGGGCTAGAGGAGGGCTTTATTAACTCCTTTCAAGAGCTTACAAAGCCTTTGGAGCTCGATTTGTCACATGTAGTAGGGTTCGTCGTCCCCTAAATTCCTTGCTATCAATGGCAATGAGGGAAGGGGAAACTTTAAAGACTTATTCTGATAGGTATTGGGAGATGTTTAATGAAATAGATGGGGATTTTGAAGATGTGGCTATAAGGACGTTTACGGTCGGGATCCCCACTGAGAATAAGCTGAGGAAATCCTTGACTAGAAAACCTGCATGCAGCATGCGTTAGTTGATGGATCGTATTGATGAGTATAAACGGGTCAAAGAAGACCAACAGTAAGGGAAGGGGAAGGCCAATGTGATTCCCCTAACCGAAGAGATTTCAGGTCAGATAGGTATAACAGTAATAAGGCAAGAAGGGACTTTCCAGGGCCTGGAGGGCAGTCCACGGCACTAGCAGTTAACACAGTTTTCAAGAAACCTGTGCACTGATCCTTGATAAAATAAAAAATGAGCTGTATTTTAAGTGGCTAAACAAAATGGGAGGAGATCCTTCTTAGCGCAATCAAAGTTTGCACTGCCAGTATCACCAAGACTGTGGACACACTACGGAAGATTGCAGAACCTTGCAAGATTTTCTAAAGCAGTTGGTCAAGGCTGGGAAATTGAAGCAATTCTTATTTCAACCATCTACGCAAGGAAGTCAGGCCAAACCAGTCCCTCAACGAGAGAACTATCTAAGACCATCCTTGGGAACAATCAATGTAATTCTGGCAGCTTTAGGCCAAGCAGGCATATATCAATCCGAGGTGATGTCTGTGTCAAACTCACATGGTGAAGATCTCACCCCTGTGGTTAAATGAGGGAGGATGCAAGCCCGACCAGTTCTGAGTTTCTCTGATGAAGATAAGGCCGGAATTCATCAGCCCCATGATGACGCATTGGTGGTTACCATTCAGATTGAAGGGTATAATGTGAGAAGGGTCCTAGTAGACCAGGGTAGCAGTGTAGAGATCATATACCCTAATCTGTATAAGGGGCTTAGGCTTAAGCCAAAAGATCTGGCCAGTTATGACTCATCCTGGTAGGATTTTATGGGAAGACTGTTGTCCCTAAAGGTATGATTAAACTACCTGTTCAAGTGGGCTCTAGAGTAGTGGAGGTCAATTTCATTATGGTGGATGCTTATTCCCTTTATATTACAATTTTGGCGAGACCGTGGCTTTATGTTATGGAAGCTATGTCTTCAACTCTGCACTTGAAGGTGAAGTATTCCTTTGGGGCGAACTCTTGGTGTCCTCAGACAAGGCTTTATGACAACTAATGGAGATGGAAGCTTCCTCATGTGCCATGAACGAAGAAACTAAATGCGAAGGGTTGGAAAAGGTTACAATAAATGCTGATGAAGAAAAGTTTTTTCAAGTTGGGTACAGTTGCCTTTTCAAGAAAAGGAGAAGTTGCTAGCTTTCTTATGAGAAAATGTGGATTTCTTTGCTTGGAGTGCTTATGAAGCTCCTGAAGTGGATCCGGATTTTATAAGTCACCACCTAAATGTCAATCCAAATGTTGTCTTGAAGAAGCAACCACCTCCGCGCTCATCTAGGGAACACAGCGAGGCTGTTAAAGAAGATGTGACAAAGCTTAAGCGTGTAGAGGCAATAAAGGAAGTCTTTTACCTGAAATGGTTGGCCAATATCGTGGTAGTGAAGAAGAAGAACGGGAAGTGGCGAATGTGTGTGGATTTCACGGATTTAAACAAAGTCTACTCGAAGGACCCTTTCCTGATACCCCGAATAGACCAATTAGTGGATGCTACGGTCGGACATCCTCGGATGAGCTTTTTGGATGCCTTTTGGGGTACTATTAGATACCATTAGCTCTGGCCAACTAGGAGAAGACTGCTTTTGTCACACCCACTGGAAATTATCATTATAAGGTGATGCCTTTTGGATTAAAGAATGCGAGGTCTATTTACCAAAGGATGATGACTAGAATGTTTGAGTCCTAACTGGGTAAGAATATCAAGGTCTACATTAATGATATAGTTGTAAAGAGAAAGGTGGTTGCTGAGCATTGAGGGACCTCGGAGACATCTTCGAAGTGTTGAGGGAGCATAAATTGTGCCTTAATGCTTCTAAATGTTCATTTAGTGTTAGCTCGGGTAAGTTTTTGGGTTATATGGTCACACATCGTGGAATTGAAGTTAATCCTAATCAAATTAAAGCGAGTAATGACCTACAACCACCTTGGAATCCAAAGGAGGTGCAAAAATTAACCGGGATGATTACAGCCTTGAATAGATTTATATCTCGGTCAGCGAACAGATGCAAGCCCTTCTTCCAATTATGCATAAATGGAAAGGGTTCGAGTGAAATGTGGAATGTGCTCTTGCCTTCCAACAACTGAAGGATTATCTTTCTTGGCCATCCATTATGTTTAGACCCGAAAAGAAAGAATGGAGTACAGAGGCCAGTATATTATGTGAGAAAGTCTCTGCAAGAAGCTGAAATTCGTACTTGCCCATGGAAAAGGCCATCCTGGCAGTGGTGCACGCTACGCGGAAGCTTCCCCATTACTTCCAAGCACACACCGTTGTAGTTCTGGCTCAACTCCCCTTGCAGTCGTTGCTACGAAAAGCATATTATATGGGGAGAGTTGCCAAGTAAGGAACGATCTTGGGAGCATTTGACATAAAGTATATGCCTCGTACCTTAGTGAAAGGGCAAGTTCTTGCGGATTTGGTGTTTGAGTTTACTCAGTCTCCAACGGGGGCAGGGGTCGGAGGACATAGACTAGAAGGACAGCAAGTTCCGATAATTTCTCTGTAGGGGCCCTCATCCTAGAAGTTATAAATTGATGGAGCGGCAAATCAAAAGGGATCCGAAGTGGGGCTGGTAATAGTGTCCCTAGATGGTATCACCATTAAGAAATCTTTAAGGTTGGGCTTCTTGGCCACGAACAACAGAGCTGAGTATGAACCTTTACTAATAGGGATAGCTATTGTTTAGAAAATGAGGGGGGAAAGGCTGTTGAAGTATTCTCAGACTCGAGGTTAATCGTAGGGCAAGTAAAAGGAGAATTGGATGCTAGGGATTTGAGAATGCAAGGGTATTTGGGTCGAGCTCGGTATTTACATTCAGATTTTGAGTTCTTCACCATACAACAAATCCCAAGAATCAAGAATACACATGCTGACTCTTTGGCAACTCTGGCAATCTCTTCTGGACAAGATCTACCTCGGGTTATACTCGTTGAGGATCTACATAGGCCTACTAAGGATAAGAAAGAGAAAGTTCAAGTTCACCAGATCATGGTCAGACCTAGTTGAATGGATCCATTGGTTCTATTTCTCAAGGAAGGTGTTTTGCCTCATGAGAAAGGGGAGGCAGAGAAGATACTGTGGAAAGCTCCTCGCTTTTGGCTGTCCGAGGAGCAGAAGTTGTATCAACGTTCCTTCTCTGAACCATACTTGCTTTGTGTTCATCCTGAGGTAGTGGAGCCACTTTTAGAAGAATTGCATGAAGGGATATGTGGAAGTCATACAGGAGGGAGGTCGTTATCACAAAGAGCTCTTACTCAAGGGTATTGGTGCCAAGTATGCAAAAAGATGTGCAAGAGTATGTAAAAAAGTGTGATCAATATCAAAGATTTGCTCTGAAAATTCATCAGCCTGGGGGTATACTCAATCCTCTGTCTAGTCTGTGGCCATTTGCTCAATAGGGTCTGGATATTGTAGAACCATTTCCTAAGGCTGTAGGAAATCGAAGATGGCTTCTGGTCGGAACTAATTACTTCACGAAGTGGGTGAAGGATGAGCCATTATCCAATATTAAGGGCATAGATGCAAAAAAGTTTGTTTGGAAGAACATTGTTACACAATTTGGGATTCCTCACACCCTTATCTCGAATAATGGGCTCCAATTTAACAGCAAAGCCTTCAGGAGATACTGCTGTGAATTGGGCATCAGAAACAGATATTCAACTCCAACTTATCCACAAGGAAATGGGCAGGTTGAGGCGGTTAACAAAGTCATAGTGAATGGGCTTAAGAAGAGGTTAGAAGAAGCAAAAGGTGGATGGGTGGAAGAGTTACCACATGTTCTTTGGTCGTATCAGACCACTCCTTGTCAGTCAACCAGGGAGACATCCTTTTCAATGACGTATGGGTTCGAAGTTGTAATCCCTTTAGAAACTGGGTTTCCAACACTAAGGACAAGCTTGTTCACTCCGAACAATAATGATCAGCTATAAGAGAAAAGCTTAGATTTGGTTGATGAAGGAAGGGAAGCTGTTATGGTACAACTGGCGCATTATCAGCAAAAGCTTAAACAAGAGTATGATACAGGCGTAAAGACAAGGCCATTGGCACCAGGTGACTTGATGTTAAGGAAGGTAGTAGGTACCGCGAAAAACCCATCTTGGGGAACATTGGGGCCTAATTGGGAGGGACCTTACCGTATCACCTCAGTAGCTAGTATAAGGGCTTACTTTTTAGAAGACTTAAACAAAAATGTTGTACCACACCCATGGAATGTAACTAACTTACGAAGGTACTATTATTAATGAAAGGCGATCTGGCCCTTTTTTGTTTCTATTATTATGTGTGTTGTTTTCAAATTTCCCTGTTCATATAACTATTAAACAAAACCTTGGTCATGTCTGGCTCCTCGGACCACATACTTTGGGTAAATTAATAGCATTGGTTTCTCTAAGTGTTAAACAGAACTTTAGTCATACTTGGCTCCTCGGATCATATGCCTTGGGTAAATTAATACTATTGGTTTCTCTAAGTGTTAAACAGAACCTTGGTCATGCTTGGCTCTTCGGATCATATACCTTGAGTAAATTAATACTATTGGTTTCTCTAAGTGTTAAACAAAACCTTGGTCATGCCTGGCTCCTCGGATCACATACCTTGGGTAAATTAATACTAGTTTCTCTAAGTATCAAACAGAATCTTAGTCATGTTCGGCTCCTCAGACCACAGACTTGGAGTAAATTGATGCTTTTTATATGGCTAAGTGGTGAACAAAGCCCTAGCTACGCCTATTTTCTATAACCAATGCCTCACACCTAATTACAACTATGAATGGAACCTTAATCACACATAGCTTTTTGGGCCGAATATCTCAAGTATGCAAATCCTATCTCCAAGTTAAGTTGCTAAATTATCAGTTGCATGGAAGTTAACTTGTTTGATTATCAATTGCATGGAAATTGAACTGTTGAACTACCAATTGCATAAATGTTTGTCAAGGTTAAAGGCAATGTTATGCTTTAGTTGGGAGAAGTGATAATTTGAGTTTACAGTTGGACAATCAAACTATGTTCAACAATAAAATAGTATTATGAATAACATAGAAACACTAATAGTGTAAAAGAACTTAGCATTTTCGTTAAATAAAGCCTTGGAAAGGCAGAGGGGGTACATACATAAAAAATAAAAAAAAATAAGAAGTAAAATCCTAAGTGGTTTTGGGCAGAGGAGGTTTGGCCTTCACTACAGTCTGGGTGGAAGGTTCAGGCAATGTGGCTTGAGCTACACCCTTGTCCTTAGGATCCTCCTTGGTGGTGAAAGGGAGAGTAGCAAGCATGAATACCTAACCTTGGGCTGCCCCCTTCTCCTTGGAGGTATCCTTGGGCAAGGGTAGAGGCTTGGCTGGCTTAGGTGGCTTCTCTTTGGTCACCTCTTTCCCCTTATCTTGGGTGCTTGCTCGAACAGGTTCATTGGGGCCCTTAGAGGTGGTTGGGAGGGTACTAGTAGGGATGGCCTGGCAGGATCCAGACTCTTTAGGAGTGATGTCCGTCTGAGAGCTTGGAGAATTGGTTATCCGTAAAGTGGGGGGGTGGGGTAGAAAGCATTCTCTGTCCTCCTTAGCACCAAGGAGGCGTATACTCCAACCTGGTTTAATGCATTAGTCCATACTTGGAAGCAATATCCTCAACAAACATCAGTGATTTTGGCTCTGATAGATTCCTCTGTCTTTTTCACCCTTACGTTATAGCCATCCTGCTCAGCTCGCTCAGCAACCTCCTCTGCATTCGCCAACTTCTTCTTCAGAACCTCTATCTGCTCCTTGGAAATAGTGAGTTGGTCTTCGGTTCTGCTGCGCAGCTATTGGCATTAATCCTCGGCTTGCCTCTTAGCCCTAGCCAATGTAGCCTCAGCACTCTTCTTTTCCCTGCCCATCTCAGTTAACTTAGTGGGTCTTTAATCCTTTGCTCTGCCACAGCGAAGGTTCCCACCACAACTATCTGCCGCCCCTCCTCGTCTTTCCACTGTTTGTAGGCGTCTTCTGCCCACTCCTAGGCCATGTGTGCCGCTTGGATTGACGTCAAAAAAAAAAAAAAAAAACTCCTCCATTAGGGACTTCCAGAGGAGCAAGGCTGGCTATGTGGCAATGCTCTGGAACAGCCCTTACTCCTCCCTCAGGACATGGCCGAGCTGAGGACATTAAAGAGGCACAAAGTCTCTCTAACCTTGAAAAGGATTTAGCCATGGTAAGTTTCCAGCTCTTTATCTTTGCTAAGAGTACATGCTATTTTTACTTTTAGAGAATTCCCTTTAATGTCTTCTTTCTTCCTCTTTCCCTTTTTTTTTTTTTTTTTG